>NC_141787.1:10124832-10323811 GCF_054643075.1 Acanthaster planci
AACTGGATGTCTACTGCTTCCAATCCAGGGACCTATCGGTGAGAAAACACAAGTAAGACAAGTACGACTTTCACCAAGTTCACTAGTGCCGCTGGCGTATACTTTTTCTTTACAGATATGAAGATGGATTCTACGGTGTATTCTTGCAGTAGTTGGCGATGTTTTATGTTACGTTGCACACATTTATTTTTCTTGCTCATGTAGAAATAAATGCAACTGGCATTGTAATAAAGATACTAAGCTGTGGACTAGCGTTTATTTAATCTTTCTGTGAGGCGTCGATCATTTGGTGAGCTATATGCATAAAACGAGGTACTTACATCTTCGAAGTAGAAAACAACCGAGTGCTCAGTTGTTTCATATCGCTGAACCCGCCCGTTACTGTTTGCCGTCACCTGCGAGTAAGGAGTCATTAGAAAGAAATAAACCAATCGAGAAAACAGACCTGTGATTTGATTGATTTTTTTATCAAAAAGTATCTTTTTGCAACATTAACATACACTTTTTTCCGATTGTGATAACTTTTTTCCGCTTGGGTATAAGACATTGACAACATTACACACGAGGCAATTAATGAAATAAATAATTTGAATTACACATACAATTTGTCCATTTTTACCCTTCTCAGATCCTCCTCAACCGCAACGTAGCCGGTGAAGAGGCCAACAACCAAGATAGCCATACCGCTTTTCTCGCCACGCAAGTACCTGCATAAAGTATAAGTGAAAGCCATCTGCTGAGACATGTCGTATAACCCCCACGGTAAGTTCATAAAGCCTGGCGCTCGCCTTTGGTATTTTACCACATGATCCCACTGCCAATCGCCGTTGATTAACTAGACTTTGACATTAAAATGCCTAAAAATGAAGCTTTCTACTTGTATCATCATATTATGTGTTAGATGTGTCATGCAATGCTAAACATCCGTCATGCGTTGCAGTGGGCCTCCCGTTTGCGCAATAAAGACAATCTTTTGTCAACAAAAAAAGAACAACAAATACAAAATTCCGTCAATGCATGGAATTCATATTAGCACTTTACTTTTCCAACCAGCGAAAGGAGGTTCAATTGACCCATGTATGACTCGATTCATAGACCTTATGTTGAATAATTCAGGTGTTGTAATGATGCCGAAACGTTTTATACTGTATTTCCTGTAAATGTCTAGTTTATAATCAGCTGTTGGTAGTAGAACCGGGTGTCCGCCGGCCCATCGGACTCTTGGGATTAGGGATTAACTAAATAGATCGCACAGATGTGAGTGAAACAAAACCATGAATACTCTAACTGCAGTCTGGTCGTCCAACAAGTATAAAAACTGATCCATTTTCAAATCTGATCTCACTGTCGCTTTCATGAGAAGTTGTGCGGGACGCGTACTGAGTCTCAATTTTTACAAACAAATATTGTTACCAAATCATATTCATAAGGAATGCCGCATGATATAAAATGGCAGCTCCACTGAAGCAGACGTCAAGCACAGGGGCATCGCCAGGAATAGGAAAAAGTCTTTCCACGAGGAGTGGAGCTAAGCATTTACATGTATCAATAGCAGAGTAAGGGAGGTGTGGTTCAGCGAGCTATTTTCATGCAAATTGCTACATCAATCACTTTAGGTAATTGCAAAACCCTACGTTGCCAAACCCTATTCAAGACAGGGGTCGAATCTGATTAACATATTGGCGGGGCACATATAACAGCTCAAGTTTGCACGCATTTTCAAATATGCAATTTAAAGGAGAATTTTCAGTGCTAGGACAACATGGATGTTTTAAACCAATGAGGCCTCGGTGCTCCTGCTCATGGCGGGTAGGTTTATTGTAATTGAACGGTTTATTTTACACCAAGCGAAACTTTTAATTGGCAGGTCACTGGTCTGCAAATGTGTTGCAAGACTGTGAGCTATTGATGCTGCTCTTGACTTGAAATCAAGTCGGTAATTGGCCGATGTGGTGCAGTTTAACACAACGCGGCAACGGTCGGTGCAATCTTGCCCCCGAATATACGTGTCCAGTGGTTCTCAAACACCGATTTGAATAATTTGCAAGCCTTTATGTGCACAACATATGGGGCTTGCTACCGAAATTGGACGGAGCACTCTGATTAGCTAAGAATGCTGATTATGCGAATATTTATATAAGGGGCAGTTTCATTGGTTAGTTGAACGTTTATTAGCAACAACTGTGACAGTCTCGTTCATCGAAGAGTTTGTTTACATTATTCTAAAAAGATGATTTACCAAAAAAGCATGATTTTTTTACAAAAAAAGGTAATTAATAGATTTTTTTCTTGAATGGTGATGTGTACTTCGTCTTTAAACGTCGTATCATTAATGCAAGATATGAAACTGGCACTAATCAAATGCAGACATTCCTACATGTCTGTTAAAGCACGAGCTACTATTGGCACTCTCAATGAAAATATACGAATATGTAGTACAGTTTCTGCATAGGCCTAAACGATTTTAAGTCTAATGCTGCTCTAGCTCAGTTGTCGTAAGGTTTGGTTTAAATCTGTTATGTTGCTTTGTCGATTTCTGACCGACACGAGGGAAGAAAACTTGAAAAATTCAATATTATTATTTTGTATAGGTCTCTCAGCTAATGTCTCTTACGTTTCTTTCTTTAGGGCTATTAGTTTAACACTGTTGATAACTGTTAATAGTAGGCCTATACAGAAGTCATTTATGAACGACAAACAGACATTTATACCTCACTCGTATGTCATAGGAAAAAAGTTCCCTTTCCATCAGCTGATCCTCCTCCGCAACCTCACCCACGTTCGCCTGTAGCTCAAAGTCACAACTGTAATAGTTGGGCTCAGCGATGTAATATGAAGCTTCAAACTGCACAATTGGGAGGAATTTGAATCAGAGTTGCTCAGAGCAAACAAAAGCTACAATAATATCGATGTACAGTTGAGATTTACTTGATAGAAACTTCACGTCTGCAAACTCGTTTCGCACGTGAGACAAGATGGAACTTCACGACGTATCTGCTTTGGTGCTTACAACAATGTAATATTGACCTTATCCAACTAAGTTCCAAGTTCGTTTTTACACAAGGTAAGCATGCGTTGTTTGGGGGCCATTTCTAAATTACCGAATTTACTTTCTGAGTAAAGTTGAGACTCTGTGTGTGGTGTAACATGCTGCATCCACTGTCCATGAAAAAGATATGGTTTCCGTGAACTATGAATTATTATCCGAATGGCTCTTCATACAGTTTTGTCGAATGCACAAGGAAAACGGACATTCTGAGTTGAAAATAGATACCACGAAAAGTTTACAACTTGCAAGTCATTCTGAAATTTCGTTTTTCTGAAGCGGCTGCTCATTTGTAACCGCAATTAATTTTGCATTCGCTGTTGGAAGTACAATGTCTTGCTTGCGTATAATCGTGATAGTCAAAATGTGTTCATAAAATATCCATGGCTGTAACATGAAAAGAGGGACACAAATATATTGTTTATGTGATACAGCTGATTTGTTTGAGAGATACTAGCTACACCTGCCCTGCTTTTCCGGGTCAAATATGACCCAAAAGGGGTCAGGCCCCATGGGACCCAGATTCCGAGTCAGTCTGACCCAGGTGTTTTTAGAGTGTGCGGAAGTTGCTTTGCCACGATCTCGGCAAACAGTCAAGAACCTGCAGGATGAGCTTTTGCCACGTCTTGTTTCCAAAATGTACAAGATACTTATACGGATTTCTCCACAAAAGTGACGGTTGATTTTCTTTGGGTGCTGGTGAAAAACGTTGACGACTACAAAAGGATGGTCTCTCGCTGGCCTATTTGACTTTCCGGTGTTCAAGCAGAAACACTGGAACTTTTTTCATGGACCTATCAGCGACACACTATTCCATGACGTTTTCACTACAGCAGACGGCTTTTCTCAAAATGTGACTTACTTTAAACTGGCCAATGCCTGTTCCCTCGGTCGTGACGAACACATTGATTTCACCGCTGCTGTTTGGAATCTGGCAAAAAACATATTTCTTTTTTATGAGAACAGTTCAAGTGATGACGAGATTAAAAAAGTTTGACATCCAGTGAAGTTCACATTGCTATGGTTTGAGAGTCATACGCACTTTTTTCAAACAAAACGTGAGATTTTTTAAAGAGTTTTAAACGGGGAATAGGGCAATAAATATTTAGCACGTTGCCTTGTTCACGAAAATAGGACGCACGCCACCAAGGAAAAAATCAAAAGGCAAGAAACTGTATGGGCTAAGTTTGATGACCCCAAGCATTGAACCGAAATGTATTAAAAACACGACAGATTTTGGTGGGGATTTGTCATCGAATTAATACGATTACATCAGTTTGAATTGGGTATCAAAAGGAGGAAGACTTTTAAAACAGTACACCGACAGTATTTTCACATCAATGAAACTTGGCAGTGACTCGTGTACAATCTGTACCAAAGCTTAATTGTTCGGATACGTGTTAAGGAACTAACACGTACTATACGTTGTACGGAAAAGACTGCTTTTAAAAAGACTTCATTTTGCCTAAAGAGCTCCAACACTTTCGTGATATTGGAAATACATTCTTTTTTTCAGTGATGAGTTTCCAATATGCATACCTCTCTGCTTTATCTGTAGTGATCCAAGTACATTTACGAGAGAGCTACTCACATTTATAGTTCCTACTTGGGGCACAAGCGCGTTATCTGCATTCACCCTGAAGGTTTCATCGTAGTTACTCTCATCACACGTGACTGTGCAGAAGAAATCGATGTCCAGTTCTTGTACCCTATAAGCGTACACCGACAGGGCTTGCAGTGCCATGACGGTGTCCTGAAATCAAAAATGAACAATGTATCATATGTTTACACTTTTTCGGACTTTCCTACACGAAGCACGACATCTTCACTCTCGACCTTTGGCCTTCTTCGTCTCATAAACGATTTGACCTCCGTGTCTGTGCTGGCACGCGGGAGTCTCAACGTCCATTGTACTTTCTGACCTTCACTGGGGGTCTATTTCATTGTAATCAATGGGTAAATAGACAATTACAATATGGCAGACTTGGTGCTTCAATGTTGCCTTGATATTATGTCTGGATAATTCAATGTACTGAACGAAAAATATTATTAACGACTCCATTTTAAAATTTAAAAAATGATATTTCTGAGGGATTCCTCCCATATTTATCTCCAGCGAGTGGAATCAAAATGTTTGATTATCAAACTTCAATCGTAAACCAATGGTTAAACCAAATTGTCAATTTTCCTTTTCTCCTACAAGGAGGAAAATAATCTCAAACAAGTCTATAATTCCAAAATGGTGCATAGCCAAATGATTACGTAATCTGATTTAAAACGACAGCTCATGAGACAAAACATTCATTGGTTCCAAAATTAGACCCTTTGACGAGTCCTATAGGATAAGCTGTTGATGTTTTATGCATCTACAGAAATACTAGTCTAGGTAATAGATGTTCATTCTCAGACAAGCGTCTCTTTAAGGTGTGTAGGTTCCACGATTAATTACGCAAGACGACCGTGTACTGACCTCCAGACTTTGAACAATCACAGGGTGTCTCCTATAGTACATTTGGCCGAAAAGACATGGCGCGTTCAAGGGTTAAAATTGGTGTTCGGGAAAGTTGTGTTTCTTTATTTTTCTATTATTGCTCTCGCAAAATTTGTTATATTTACTGTCCTCGAAGTTGATCAACATGCACGTATTCGTCCCCCTGTTACGCACGATTCATTAAAGCCGTCATGTGTGCACACTCAGCTGAAAACATTTGACCGATCAATATCCTCAGTCACCATCCAAACGAAAAAATAGCTTTATAACGACTGGGACTGGCCGATACAATGCATAGAATTTGCCGCGTGCGCGAGTGTTTCAGACGTTAGTGAGGAGCACTCAACAGAGAAGTCAGACTAAATTGCATAATTTATTTTAATACATGAGATGTGACAAACAGAGCAGAGAGTTCGTTGACAATGTCTATACATACCTGAGAAGAAACAAATCCTCCGTGGTAATTTTCTTGATTGGTCAGCCACTTCACAATAGCGTGCGTGTACTGAATATCGCCTACTGTCAACAGTGCAAGCAAGGCGTAGCTGGTAGTCTCAACCTCGATGGCTTTCGGGCGACGGCTGTACCAGTAAGGTTTTGAGCCACCATCGAACGAGGAATCATCTGCCGCCCAGTAACGAGAGTCTGAAGCTACACAGAAATAGGGCCTATATGAAACATTCCGGTCAACATTCAGCGAGTATTCCAAAAGAATAATGCGTCAGGTATGCACCTCAGTTAAACTTCGGTGTAGCTCGAACAGAATAAAGTCTGTTTTACCTTCATCATCTGTAGCAATGTCTTTGAGCATTTGTATGGCATCCGGCACCCTGTTGCTGTTGGCGAGAGCTAGAGCATACGCCGTGATGGCAATGGCGTATGGGCGTGTCAACTCTTCCAATTCCGCCTCCAGGAAGGTAGCTGCAGCAGCTACAGAACTGTCTTTATCCTGAAAACATAAACAAAGAAGACGTCACTTGTTATAAGTACAAAATTGCAGGGGAACATAAACTGTAACAGGCACGTTGGGCTATACGATAGGAGTATCTAGAGGCAGTAGCCCACATACTGACTTCTGGCGAGCTGACAGAAATTTTATCCCAAGCGAAAATTAGGGGCGTTTTGGCAATGATGAAATGGGGTTGGTCTCAACTTTACAAGATTGCATTTGGTAGATGATAAAATTGTGTAGTGCTGCCACCGTATAAACACGTCTGTTTGAGAGTTTTTGAAAAGGCTACCTAGCGTAAAGACCAAGTTTTTGCTTCAGAATGTCTCAAGATTTTTCTCAGAGTGAAACCTTCGTTCAGCCTCTGTTACCTGTTTGCTCAAGAGAAACAATTTAATCGAGAGGTTTTCTGTACGAAGCTTGTTTAAGTATTACACCTCTTTAATTTTTTTCTGTTGACAAATATCACTGCGAGTAGTGCATATCAGTATGCTGGCCCATTCTCTTCAGCTAGTTAGTCTCAATACTGCAATGGACAGAATCTATATGGCGTGAAGACATTATGTGGGACTGGTAGTTCATGAACGAAGCAAAATAAACGAAACCTTCAAGTGAAAGTGCCATTGACTGAAATGACCATTAGTATGTTGCAAAATGTGTTGAATCAAATTAGAATATAATGAGCTTAAGCCACCCTCGGAAGTACTGCAACATTTGCTGCTTGAAAATTTGTGCACCCAAAATGGCGATTTGCCTTTTTCTTTTGGGGGGTTTCTCTTCTCTTTCCTTCTACTTGATTCATATTTGACGAAACGTTTGACCCGTAGCCAGAGCTTCCTTAATGTGTCTATCCTTCAACTCGAAATGCAAACAGACGAGGTGGAATCTGACTTAAAGCTATCAAAGATTTCCACAATGACGTCATACAAATTTCTTAATTACGAGCGAGGACTTCTGACTGCGTGCAGACACAGAAGCGAAGGTAGCCTTCTGGTACGAAACACTATAGAGCTGACGGACAAGTTCAGTTGTTTTAGCAAACATTAGGACTCTGCGCCGATAGCAAGCGTAGAATAACTTTAAGCTCAAATCCAAAAGGTCAAAACAGTCGGTGTGTTGATTCAAAGATAAAAACAGACGAAAACTCACAAATGTATCGCACTGGCATTCCAACAGCGAAATGAGAACGTATGCAGTCAGTGAAACTTTGCCCTGGACACCTCCCTGTGGAAAAGCATCATACCAGAATTATCATTACATAACAATCACTAAATCAACAACCGTCATAGAAAGTATCTATCTTTTTCGTAGGACCCGCTTTTTTGAAATCCCAAAACAAACGATCAAGTCAGATAGAATCGGTATTTCTCTCAGCACAGTTTGAAACACCCCTACAGGTATATTAGCAGGAATACAGTTTGCTTTCGTTGAAACGAGGGTGTTGGACTTACTTCATTTCGTATTCACCGTCTGAATGAAAAAGGACATCGTTCTATGAAATGGGACAGGCAATAGGTATGAATTGAATATACAGCATGTATATGAGCAACAACAGATCCATGTGGATGGAATTCTGACGTCTGCATAAAAAGCCGCGTGAGCACTTAGAGGCCACATTTTTAAAGCTACAATAATTCAAACGTTTACGCCCTGTGATCTAAAGCAGACTTAGGGCCGCGTGTTCTTATAGCTAAGGAGATAACTTGCCCCAAGCAAAATCAATAAAACTAATGGCAATAAGAACCAAACGCAGGGCTCAAAAGACTGCAGCTAGTTTTCACGTATACGACGATCATGGGTAGTTGACACATCAGAGTGGACTATCCCGACCGCTGTAATACTACTCACGGTCATTTCTCTGTCAAGTACTCTGTAAACGTCACGAAACGACCCATCATCCGGACTCTGGGAACGAGTTATCAGCCATTCCATTGCCATACAGATTATTCCGTCGTCGATAAAGGCAAACTCCTTCGCCTGACAGAACACCTTCGCAACGAAAGCCGTTAACCTACGTCACATGCAAAACGTAAGCACAAAGACTGAAAGATACGCACTGCGCCTCAGAATCAAATCTTTAAATGTTTACCAAGTATACTCCTCCTTATTGACATACCTCGCAATACTGTACGGGCTTTTATGATCGAGAAACATTTTGCTGATAAGGAATTTCTGTAAAATTGAACCATCGGAGTAATTTTCTTGCACATGCGGGCGTATGATAGGAAGTAAAGACGTCATGTGAACTTGCCTACGTCCACAAAACGTCTTCCCTTGTCTGAAACTCAAGAGTTGCGCTAGAGCTTCGGGGTTTATCACTAACAAAAGGAAAAGGAAGTTAGAGCGTAAGAAATTGAGAACTTATGCATGAAATTGAAGGGAGGCTCAAATAATTGCAGTAAGTATTAATGTGTGTTTGGTTTTGCCCTTCTCTGTAATCTTTTTTTATTTTTAGTTTAATCCATGTTATCAGACCAATTGAGTGTAACAACATAAGATGATTTGATTTTGTTGCATTTATTTTGCCTGCGCCAGAACGAGTTTAAAGATATCCTCAACATATCAAAGGATTCAGGCTCAGTAATACATTTGTGAATAACAAGAACACAGAAAACAAAAACCAGCGGGAAATGGTATCTGTTTCCGTGACCTGCTTTCTGCTGTCACAAGATAATTTACTTCACTGTAAAACTCAATAACTACAAGGTGGTCCAAGTAAATTATAAAAACATGGCTGACAAAAAAGAAAGTGTGAACGAAAATTAATGAAACATCGATAGTGCACTAAAATGATTATACTGCACAAATAAACTTGTGTTATCTGGTTTAATTAGCATTAAACAGCATACTACTGCACTTACCACGTGCTGCTTTGGAAACTTGATGCCAAGGCAAAAAATGACCCGTCGCTCAAACGGAAGGTGAGCTCACGTGCAACGCCTGAGAAGACCAAAAAACATGAAAGAGTGAACAATCAGCATTCTATATCAACGACTTTATGAATGTTCCCAATCATCATGTACTTCAATCTGATTCAGTGGACCTTGATCAGTCACCCAGATGATACCTCCTGGAATGGAAGTGGTACGCAAACAATCAAATAAAATGCCAAGTCCAGTTCATCAGGCTCAACTATTGCCTAATAACTATATTAACACGTTTTTTCCTTGGTAGGTTTTTTCTTTTGCAAAATGTTGAATGTAGTTTTATCGATCGATCGATCGGGCGGATAAAGCCATTCTATTGGTGGATAATTCATGATTAATTCTGTTTAATAACTTCAGACTATTCTCACCGTTCACTACATACTGCATTGAAGAGGTCTCCAGGTTAGCAGAGATTTGATAAGTGCTTTTGAGATAGGTGAAGACGTAGACATTGGGCCCTAGCCGCATCATGGTCTCCTCGCCGTTGCCAATGGGGATCATCAGTAGGTTGTCAACACCTCCAAGCACCGTTTCTACGACGCTTCCCTGCACTTTACCTGGGACAAAATTCACAAAACATCTATCAAATAAGATCCAATAGTGTGGTCACGCGACGTTAGCAGTTGAGCAAAATATTTAACATGTAAATTCTTCGACTCATCACGAGTGACAACATTTAGCAGAATAATATAGCCCATGTTTCAATACATAGAATTGGGCTGGGGTCGTTTCTTCGGCATTATTCGGAAAGAATGGTAAAAAACTTAAGCAAGCCAGCCAGCTATGAGGACCTTTATACACAATGTTCTAAGATGATCTATGTTGGAGTGTACACTGTATGTGTGCCCTTGTTGCAGTTTCTGTCATTTTTGTCGAAAAACATTTTGTTCTTACTACCAAGAACAACCGGAGGATAAACTGACAATTTAGTAATTTCCTTGGTCTTTTTTGGAAGGAGGAAGTCTGTGCGCTAAAGACGACCGTGGAACTGTACACCTACCAAAAAGACTCATCCGAACCTTGTGGGTACCAGGGATTGCATTTCTATTGATAATGTATCGAATGAAGTCCACTTGATAGATGCCACCATTGTCCTTCCAGTTCTCTAAAACAGCAATAAATCGTATGGAAAACGTTGAAATATGTAAATTGCTAACACCCTGAAATAACCCAAAGGAGTACGGGTTCATTTTATCCTTAAGCCTACTCCAGTTGCGTGCATTAATTGAACTCCATTCCATTGTGAAACGAGGAAGATGGCAGTAAAACAGATCACGCCCCCCAACACGTGAAATAAAAAACCACTGTATACAAGCTGGAATTTATTTGCCCATGAACAGCAACTGTATGCCGCAAACCAAAGTCAAACATATCATGAGGGTAAGGAGGCCTTACCCCAAGAATTAAGAAGGAACCCTCATAAATGTACAAGGGGAGGAAGGAAAGCTACTACAAGAAAAATACTATAAATAATGCCTGATCACTTTGTCGTGTAGGTTATCGACATGCAACATTTTCTCAAAGGGCGATGCTAGAGCAAGAGCCGCTGGATTGGAGTTGAAAATTGACAGCACCATGCCGAAATAAAATCAGTGCCCAAGTAGGGCCAGCTTGTACAGGATCCTGAGGGACACAGAGAAAGATCAGCAAGGGTGAATATCATTTAAAGTTTTACGCGCAGTTTCAACATTTTAGATCAAACTAAACTGAAAATAAAGAACTTTTCGAGACTTTGAGTAATTTCATTTTTTTTTCTATTTATTTGCTACAAGGGAAGCAAGGGAAACAATTGGGGAAATTGTCTCAACAGGCTCGCCCAAAAAACTTCACTGTGCTAAAAACTCAAGTTGGACAATTATAACTGGTTGTATCAATTATTTTTGTACTTAACCGTACGCATGTGATAATAGTGTTGCTCTTGGCCCACTCGCTCGCTTCTCTGTGACCCACGGCTATTCGCTGGATCCAGAGTCAGTGGAACTACAACCTCTTTCTTGGTCCCCTCAGGCTGTGAGAAAAAACAAGAGAGAGAGAGAGAGAGGAGTTGCACGCTTTTGAGTTTTGTCAGGTTTTGAAAAAAACTTCAGGGGTGTGTGCGATATTAACACCAGTGAAATATAACTTAATAAGACCTCCGAGAATGACTTAAAGTTGTACAATGAGTTCCACTCGAAATTTCCGAGTGGAAGCAGGGCCTGATCGCTTTAAGAAAAAGGTCCGCAGCTAGAGAATGATGAAGTCATGGTGTATTGAATAATCGATTTCCTTTCCATCTTTTTAAACTACTGAAGACGAAAGGGAGTGCTGACATTAAAAGGTTTGATGCATCCATCGCCATTCAATGTTAACGCGAAAAGGGAAAAATGTATTGCATTGGTATGTTATTCATCGTTAACATTACATGTCATAAAGAAACATCAGATGTGGCCAAACGTAATACCGACACATAGCTTTGCTCATCATACATGAGTTTCTTAATCAGGAATCAAGACAAATGTCTAGATTCGTTTCACTTGGTAGAAATTCAATTCAGAGGCAAAACAGACCTCCTCGATCCAAAATCGCGCCGTGTCCACCCGGCAGTATCTTGGAAAAGGCAAGACAATGATTCGGAAAAGAATCGGTAAGTGATACCTAGTGTTTCTCTCAGACCTTTCAGTCTAATAGACTTTATTACTGAAAGTCTAATAAGTTATCTGGCAATCAGAGAAGGTTGATGTAGTAATTATGATTTTTGTGCCATTGTTTGCTTTGAAACTTTTTGAGCGAAGAGGGATGACAAGACTCAAGAAAAGAAAGTTTTCAAGCTCCCTTTACTCTCATCATCCTTATGATAACCGTCATATGAATATTCCACAGCTAAAAGCAATGTCTTTCGGAAAGTTAGACTTGGGTCAGCTTTGCAGAAGTGATTTCAGTAGTGCGACCGGTATTGGACCGTCTACGTTCGCCTTATAGTTATTTTCGTTCGTTTCAGAAGCAGTTGGTGTTGGAGCTAGGGTGGGAGACCTTCAAGAAAAATTTACCGATTTTATACCTGTGCATTCGCCAAACGATCAAGGAGAGTAAAACTTTTCTTTCAGACACAAGAGCAAACATACAAAGTAACAACTTACTCGAACGGTCAAGTACTTTACGACGCCATTTTGGTATACTCCCGTCGTATCAACGGCAACAATTTCTATGGGTATGTCCTTGACCTCGAGTGGCATAATGACGAACTTGACAGAGGCGGGAGCCGTGGGTGTAACCTCGATGAGTGTGCCGTCTGAGTATTCTTCTGGTTGAGCCACTGAGCATAGTCCGTCCTTGCCTTTCAAGTAGACAGAGACCTGACGCCGAATTGAAAGCATGAGAGGTGAGTTGCTAGTTAGGAAACATTTTGTAGGGATTCACAGTAATTACTTTACAGAAAGGAGACACTCAAGAGGGGCAAGGGTTTCCCCAGGGGCTGTTTTTAACCCTCCGCACCCCCTTGGCTCCGCCAAGGGTTTCAACGGGACAAGTTGAAATTGCAATGGGGGAGCTGTCACCAAGCAATCCGTAGTGTGTCAATGTGCGTCACTCTTTGGCAGGTTGCCAGAAAGAGCTATTATAAAAACATCCTTCTCGACCTCTCCCCAGACAGTTTGACTACTTCACTTGTCGATACGGCCGTCTGTCCTTCATACCATGCCTGTTTCATGATTATCGATATGACCTAAAAAGGATCAGAAACAGTGTCGTAACTGCTGGGTAAACTATTTCTATAGAGGCCCCATTAGGGGGCGGCTTGTTTTCTGGAGGGAAGAATGAACTCGTTGTCAAGGAATGAATGGTGTAACGCCGACTAAGGCTACCCACCCCAAATTGTTCCTGCTCTAATTTCTGAGCCAGGTAGGTGGCAGACGAGAGGCACAGGTTTCGAGGGGGGCTGCAAACTCTTCTTGGTAACGTCACTGATCAGCAAGAGTAAGCTGAGTCTCTGTATCCATCTCAAAAATGCAGCAAGCAATTCATTTTCCTAAATATGAGCCAAATAACTGACTTGCCTCGAAGGGGCGGTCGGCATAGTTGAACACGGTCGCGACGATCTCGATCTGCTCGAAACGCAGGACCGAGTAGGGCATGCTGAGGTCGAGGAAAAACGGAGGGCGGACTTCCAGTTTGATCGGGTTGGCCACACACAGGCCAAAGTCTGCAGAGACTGCGACTGCCTCAATGACCCAGGTAGTGACACTGTCAGGTAGAGTAGATCGGTGTAGCGTTTCACCGGTTTCTCCTGCAAAGCGTCTGACAAAACCATGGGCATGCAAAGGAAAACCGGTTAATACTAGACGCTAAACTGTAATGACTTCATTTCTCATCTCCGCTTACAAAATAGAATCTTCGTCTGGACTCTATTACCCTGATAAAAACTACTGGTGGTCACAGTAAGCCAGGTGGCCTTGGAGAAGTGTTCGAAGGGTGTGGGACCATGGGCGTATCCATTTCCATCGGAATGCGTCTAGGAATGTGGTTAAATGCTAACCGAATTTCACAAAGCTTAACGTGTACCCTAAAAAGGTGCTTAGCTATTAACTGCATTCCAAAACTAATTTTAATAAACATGTCGCGGGTTTAATCTGTTAAAACAGAAAGTATTTCTTCCCTTGAGCTGTTATTACGCTTGATTCGAACTTCTACGACAGACTGATGTCTAACGTTGATAACCATCAAAGTCGGAAAGAAACTTCCTTTTAATGTTTCTGTCGATCCACAGCACCGCTAAAAGAAATCGTTCCAAAGGATTTTCTGTTGCTCTTCTCTTTGCTCTTCTCTTCATATTGAAGCCTGAATTTTTGCCTTATGTCGTGAACACTGGGGGTTGAGAGGGCTTTTCCTCAAGCGGTCAAATGGTGGACAACATGTATGTCCATCTTACACGGAAAGGGTCTGAGTTGTAGACAGCTTACAAGAGTTCGACTTCCTCAAACATCCAGCTCTCCGGGAAGGCCGACTGGATACTGACTGCCTGCAGATTGACCCAAGATGCATCGTGGACACTGGATCTACCTCTGGAAATGCTTTTAAACTCCCTCACTGAAATGAAAGTAGAAAATGTACAGGTAGGCCTACTTCGAGTACTTGGTAAATCGCTTAAGAATGTCGGGCAAAAGATCAAAATGCAATAGAGCCTTCAGAATACAAGCAATCATTCTATGAAGATTGGAAAAAGGATCATTACAATATTCATGACGCAGCTCGCTTTACTAGTCTGGGAGACCTTTGTCAAACATCCCACGTCGAACCAGTTGAAAGCCACAATAAGTCCACCAGAATGACCCTAATTACAGAGTGTTTGAACTGCTACATGAAGCCCTGCCAAGTCTGTGGTGCTACATTGGTATTTATTCAACACACTGGACGTTATCAGATGATATAACCCACTCTGGTGAAGTCCACTGATAACACAAAGGTTAGTTACATCAACACCACAGTTTCTGCAGTGGTGGCTTTTTACGAGAAGAGCTTTGGAACGAAGAGTTCCACCCGTACGGTTTACTTTCAGTGTTATCCACTGACTCACCCTTCACCAAAACGTTAGTGTCTTTCAACTGTAAAGTTGCAGGCCAACCAAGGAAACCAGTGCAACAACTTTTATTTTGAAAAGTTTACACTGTTGGGGCCTTATGGTCGGTCAGCTGGTTGGCTTGTAATTTTGCGGGCAGGCACCGAAGAAAAAGACAATGTAAGTGCATTTCCTTCGCTAACTTCCAGGAGATGGATGTTGGATACCAGGCATAATTAAGAAGATAGTACGCGATCTGGTTCCTTAGACATATACCTCATGAAAACAGAAACTTACATGCATACAAGTAATGTTCGTCAACATATGTCAAATGAGAGAAAACAGAGTGTTAAGACGGTGTTTTTTCATTCAACTGATTCCTACTGAAAATTTAATTGTATTACACTTATTACGGTGCCCACGAACACGGGAAGTTTGTCACATTATGTAAACAAGATCCTTTTTCAATATAATCTGTTGGGATAAAACTGGCATTTGTCTTAAACTATTACTTTGGAGCATCGTCCGCCACTTACAAATTTGTTCTCCTTTGTTAACGCTTGTAGATCTTTGGACCCTCCTGTTTTCAGCCGTACAACCAAGTGCTTTATCAAAAAAAATGATGAAAAGAAACACACATTCAGTATCTTAACTTCAGTATTTCTTTCGAAACTCTCTACCTCGGTACGTCCATTCCATCCCACTAAAAAGTGAACGAACAGCGTACGTGCAAACGCTGCATGGTTGACTAGTTTATTTTGAATAGGTAGACAAAAATTGAAGCTGTGCATGGTGGAAGTACTAAATTAAACTAGGTAAGCCTTGTGGTTGCAGCATGTGAAGGAGGAATCTTTTCTTTGAGTGTGTGGTTCTGAGAAGAACCGATGGTGAATACTCAACGTTCCGAATAGTATGCTTTTCGTTCGTCTTCAGGAGGGTGATGGATAAATTACCATCACCACACTACACATCATTACCATCACAACACATCATAGGTCGTTACATCACTGGAAAAAGGTCTATAGCTAGTAAGGATTATTATTGAGTTTTTTAATCCCACCTCTTTTTTTTTGCATCTCGTCTTACCTAAATTTTTGGGGCCTTCACGATTCTTGTCATGCAAGGAAATATCACTCACTTTAAACAGTCATACTAACTTGAGCTTTACTTATTAGCCTGGCACTCACAACACATAATACAATATAATATGACCCTATATACTGCTTTCATATTTCGAATGTTGGGATTTTGCTGAAAAAAGCCTCGTCTATGAACAATGGTGGGTAGTCATATTTGCTGTCTGCTGCTTTCCATTTTGGTATAACGTCAACGTTTTGAGTGGTTATGTGAAACGTCAGGTGCACAGTTTAATGACGTCATGACCAAAAAAGTCCCCCTTACAGTATCCAAGCACCATCAGTACATTAGGGGAAAAGGGTTACAACGTAACAAACGAAAAAAGGGGTTCATCCAGTTCGGCTTGCCTCTAGTTGAAATACTCCGACGAGTAAGCGTGCCTCAAGCTGAGGCACAAACACGTGATTTGTATCACATGACATCAATCCAACGCAACAGCTGGCCAACACTTTCTGACTTTGTAAGTTCGTCCCATCCACTCCTTTTAGAGGGGGTTTCACTCACAGGGTCAATTTAGCATTAGCCCAAATTTGGCGGGAAGATACCCTCTCCTCAGCTCTCCCATATGTTTGTGTACAAAAATGCCTTTTCCCTTGTGACAGTGTAGCATGCCGCTCTGCAGTGATTTCAATGCCCTGGATGAATGCCAAACTGCAGAATGACCTTTGGGAATGAGCCAAGCCAGGCTTGTTATTGTGGTCTTTCGATGGCCCAGCCGTCCGCAGCAGTGAGGTTTTTTGTTGGGATACCCTTTTGAATTGTATTTATTTGACTAAATATTGATGAAAGGAAGTCATAGAGCACGGGCGGTGATTTGCGGGTGACTGTTAACATCATACCTTCTCTGTACGGAATATCAAGGTTTGCATTCGTCAAAACAGCTACACCAGCGTCCTAAGCATATAAAAGCAGAGACAAAGAAAATTGCGTTGAAGCATTCATCTTTGATTTATCATTTTCTTATTACCCTGGAAAACAAACACCGAACTTTTTAAACAAACGGTGTCTGCATTCAAGACATTTATTGTGGAAGAGACGCATTCCAGACCCGAGTTTCCCTGATCATCTCAAAAAGACTGTTTTTTTGGTTTTATGCCTATGTAAATTTTCATAATAATAATTACAAGCAACCAACAAGTACTTGCCAGCAAGTCATACCTTGAGGATTGTAGCTGAATCTTGTCCGCCTCCTGGTCCACAGCCCAAATCATACTCGGCCATTCTCTTGAAAACCTACCATAATGAATCTTAATTAACAGTGAGACTTTTGACGTCTAAAATTTCCCCTCAACTGATTTATGGGGCTTTTTGGGATTCTTTAGTCATTAGAGACTTTTCTGAACACCAATCAAGGTCTTTTAAAACATGACACTCTTTCTCCATTGGACATTGATGTTTAAAAATTGGACGCGTTTTATGTTATAATGTGATAGCAAGATTATGTTTTATAAGCCTTATGAGAGTTCAATTGGAATAAATTCTGGTACACTGAGTTCTTTAAACTTACGTGAACATAACAATTTGAATTCTCCATACTACAGACACTGTTGCTACATATCTCGTGACCCATGGCAAGCTTTTGCTTGGTAACATAAGAGACGCATTGCGCCAAAACATTGCTTTCAGTGGAAAAGTGTTGCAAAGGAACTAGTCCATTCCAGAGATGGTGGTCGCTATGCAAAAACTAGCACCAAATCACAAGGTATAGCAAAAGTGTGTTTAGTCCGGAGAATTCAAATTTTTCATGTTTATTGGCAGTATCAGTTAAAATTAAAATTTTAAAATATTAAAATTAAAAACTCGCAAAAGGCTCTTTGCTAAACACGCTGTTTTTAGAGGGAGGTGACAGCTTATTAAGCTTTATTTTCATTCATATAAATTCTGAAGCGTTCTTTTCTCAGAAGTTCTTGTTAAGCCTGGCTTTCATATCAGAATGCAAAGATGTGCATGTCATGGAACAGTCCCCATTGATACGCAAACATATAATTGGTATCGCTTTATAGCACTCCCCGTTTCTCCTTATTATCCAAGAACGATCCTTCAACTGTCAAAAAAGATAGTTAACCATAAATGAAACACATAACTGTTGTACCAGTCTAACTTCAAGATGTGGTATGAAAACACAAAACGAAATGCCATACGACAATTGTAGAGGACCCAGAAGCCATTTCGTTTTCAGGCCTTGGGCGAATGACGTCAAGCGTCATATCTTTTGTGGCCGTGTGCATCTTTACATTATGCTTGCTGTCGATGATCGTTACGACCATATGGATGCTAGGCTTTGCAGAAACGCTTTTAAAATGCGTGTGTTATCTGAAACCATTCTTGCTTAGCACGCCGTTTGCTCCCATGAAACAGTGTGAGCTATAATGGCACCCAGCATGTTACGTAAATCTTTACAGCAAAAAAATGTCAGTACATTCTTTACACAGTGGTAGAAAGGTAAGACACAATATCACACAAAGTTACTTCTCACAGTTTTTCCCTGAAATATGGATATTTTGTCATGGCTTTTTGTACCTTCTTTTGCGTGAGTCGGTGGTTGTTACGAAGCTTGAAGACTGCTTCGTCCACAGCCAATAAGCCGACCTTCGTTTCTGCCTGGCCGCGGATCTCCAACTCAATATTCTGGCGAGGGCGGTCCGACTTGAAAATGTCGCCCTCCTGAATGACCAGTCCTTTGAAACGTAAGTCAATCTGAAATAACGCAATGCCAAATACATTTTGCGCATTTTTAAAGCAATATATTCTTGTCATGTCGGAGGTATTTGACATTTTCTCAAACTATGCCTACCTTTCAAGGCATCGATACAAATTAACTAGAAATATGCACCTGCCTACGTCTTCCACCATGAATCCCTGACACCTCGCTGTGGGGCTCAACAAAACAGCCGGCATTCATACATTAATTACTTCATGTTTTATTTCATTATGTTGTGGGAAATTAAACGAGGGGATGGTGGTCTACATCGTATTCACTTGTGGCAGGTAGGCCTGACCACTAACTGTGATGGCCGGTTTTTAATTTTGAAACTAACATAGTTAAGACTTTATACAGGGGCCTTGCAACGGCAGTCCACCAAGCTGAAGTTAAGGTGCATTACTCTAGTTTCGTTCACAGTATCGATTAAATACTTCCGTGACAGGCGCCGCAATTTTTGAAACTGTGCTAATGTACCACCTTTCTTTAGGATTCTTTCATCAAAGAATAATTGGGACCTTGGGTGTCAGGTATAGGTCTGATCCATTCTATTACCTGGGCCCAAGACCTTGACACACTGCTAAGGTAGTGTAGTCACACGCCTAGAAGAACGGTTTAATTTCTGTGCCACGAATGTTAATGAAACGCGAGTGCCTAGAGAACATTGCTCGAACCGTGCAGCTTACGAAACCTAACAATCATGAGGGGTTCGGTGGCGAAGTTTAGAGCCGAGGAAATACTCGTCGCGCACATACTGTGAGCCGCTGAGATATGTACTCCTCCTTTTTTATATTTGCTTACGGGATTCTTGCACTTCTCCTCCACATCGATCAGGAGTGCGTCGGCAACGACGTGGCCATCATCCTTGATGTAGTAGGCGACCACTCGTGCCGAGGGGGCCATGTCATGGGTGACCATGAAATCAAGGGCTGTGTTCAAGTTGACCAGGTCCTTGACGCCCTTGTGCACTATCCTCCCCCCAGCAATCACCTGTAAGAATTAGGGAAAGTGCAACAAATGAGCCTGTATTCTGTGTCCACAGATTGAGATGGCAGTGCTCCATTCCCATCCATTCTTGCGTATGTCTGAAGATGAGAATTGAAGTGCCCCATCGTTCACCGTATACCAACAATTTCACTGTTAAGCGTAATTGCAACATTATCATGAGCATTTGTTCGACGGCTCTCTGGCTCGGTGCACAGTACTTAATGCGCTTGTAGTCAAGGAGTTTCGCTTTCAGATGAAACTGATAGCATTCTAACGAATGCTTCCCAAGGCAGACTCAGTTATCGTAATCCTTTTCTGAATGTTCACAAGGTTGGTTTTCTGTTAGATGCTCGCTCAGTGCCGGAGAGGCGTGTGGCTATACATTAAATTAATTACGTTATGTAGGGGAAAACCACTTACGAAGTAGTTCAATACGTCGACATTCTGTGGGTGCGTCAGTTGAGCTTCTACCGAACTGAGCCATCCAATCTGACAATGTATAAACATAAATCAAAACAGACAGGTTATTCACACCGGAAGTCGCTGGAGTAGGAGATAATTACCCTTAAATAGGTGGCGTGGATAAAAAAAAACCTGCATCCTAGATTTCGTATTTTTTCAAAAACTTTTTTTATTTTTTGACGAATTAAACTTAAATGTTTTGCAAATCTACAGGTACTACTGTGCTTCAAGACTGCCAAGTCCCTTTAACCTGAACACTGCAGAGTATGGCCTATTGCACGACCAGTACTCCCAGGGAGCCCCATACGGCCTCGTGCAGTAAGTGGATCTCTTTATTAACAGACACGTGCGTGGAGCTCGTGGGTGTATTTAATAGCAACCAACAGTCTTACAAGTTCGTCGGTGCAAAGCGCTACAGACATGACTAGGAAACGACCTGGATTTATTCTATCCACTTGACAACTCAGTGTAATTTGACGGGCGTGGCTGCTCGCAGGGGAGGGTCGCATTAAGCCAGTCATGTTGGGAAACAGGGGAAGCCCATATTGCACCATCTTCATTGGTAAATAACCTTTCAGAGAAGGGCCTGAATGAAGCGGTACATAAAAGCCTGAAGTTTTTGAACGATGCCCAAATAGTGTTCACCGGATTCAGCTCCCTTCCTCAACCATTAATGTTCTTTTTGTAATTCTGACCGGAGCCACGCATAATCGTGGGGTTTCCTAGTTTGGACTGAGCGCGGCTATAGCTATATGCAGAACATCCTGACCACCACAGATTCTAGATATGAATCATGCACACAAAATGCATTTGAATTTGTCATTCATATATACATAACGAGTCTGCCGCCTGAGGTCTTTTTATCACTTTTGTATATGACCTAGAGAGCTATGTTTTTCAATGTTAAAATGTTCAGCACCAACACCAGATGCTGCTGATTTGAACTGGAGAGTTTTATTAATTGTCAAATAATACAGATACCTGTGGAGTTTGTCTGATATCTTGAGATGGCAGGCGTACCACCATGTATTCGCGATTGGCGTTCGGGGATTGCGGCTGGATAAATATTGTGTCGCGTGTGTTTGCATCTACGAAGTACGGTTCGTCTGTCTCCAACTGCAAATGGCAAAGAAAACACATTTTGTCAGTAAAATGTCAAACAACAGCAAAGCTGTTGTCAAACAACAAATGTCAAACAACAGGAAAGTAGCATCGCAAATGGAAGGGGATTACAGTCCCCTCCCAAAATCTAATCACGAAAACGGAAACTTGATGTTCGAGTAAAACCGGCCTAAATCTACAACGCCTGGCAATTTGGGGGAGGGGCAAAAAACCACTGGATAAAAAATGGATGTACAGGGTAAAATACGGCAAATTTGCCCAATATTCTGGGAGAGAATCAATGCAGTTTGGTAATCTATCTGCACAACAATTAGGCGATTCACCTGGTACCCAACATTGGGCAAAAGCTGACCAGGGTTTTTTACACACAAACGCTCCTCCCAATTATGACAATACTGGTTACGCCGCTTCTTTGCATCAGTGAAAGGCCCGACTGAAATCCCCCCACCCACGACCTAGCCGCAAACCTAGCCACAACCTCACACCAGCAAGAGTTATAGCGTCTCATTAGCTATTGGCACCAGTGTTTCGTGGGCCCCACGTTAGGCTAGTTACCATTATCGATAGAGGGATTCCAATACGCCGCCTTTAGCGTCGATCTGCGCACTTCCGCGTTTAAAAACGAGGCTGTATGTGTCAGCTTCAATTCTTAAAACAATCAGACGATTGAAAGTAAGGAGTCAGGACACAAAATAAATAAATGTATGTTAGATTCTGACTTTTCAGGCTGCAAATTTTTGTGCCAGAGTCTTTCAGGGTGACTCGACACGTAAAATTAAAAGACAAAAAATAACGACAATTTACTACGAACTAACGTACCTACGATGGTCGTGTATTTTGTGCAGTGGGCGAAGTTTAAACTGAAGTGGTGTCACACTTACAAACCGGATACTGTATGTACTGAGAAATAAGGAAGGGCTGCGTAGCACCGTGATCAGAATATCGACAAGATTATAAGATTAAATTAGTGCTCTGAAATATATGATTGGCAATCATATATTTCAGAGCACTGATTTAATCTTATATTCTTGTCGATATACTTCATGTACTGTGTGGACTCCGCAGGCGCGCAACAAAGTTCAACACAGAGAGCCTCGGTTTCGGTGCACATTTGACTGCGCTAATGTAAAATCCCTCTCTGTGGTGGCTAGCTTTACCGCCTTGAAATGATGTTACGTAGTTTTAGGCTCCCCCAACTAAAACAAAAGTAAACAAAAAATCATAGGGACTCTGAAAAATATATGCAGATACTTTCGTTGTTGGTTGACAGCAAATGTATTACCGAGAGGGTACCTGTTTTAGTTGGTTTTTATATTGTGCCTCTTGGAGAATTCGGTCCAAGCCACTACTCAAGCAACAACGAAAAAGGTGTACTCCCCGTTCAAAACCTCCACAGAGGTTTTATCGTGTACGTGTCCCCAAGACTTACTGAGACTGATACCATGGTGGTGTCAGCAGGCATATTCAGAGTGAAGTCTAGCTGACCCTGTGGACCCGACAGCTTACGCGATGCGTCATCGGCGTAACCACCAGGCAAATTGACGTTTGCACCATTTTGCCGTGTAGCTGTGGCCGACATTATCACCCGCACACCGTCAGCCGGGAGGCCATTCATGTATCGAATACATGCCTTTAAAAAGAAAGAGAATGGAAGATGGAAGCAAAGCGACTGAGAAGTGACACCTTCATTTTGTCATGAATATATCAACATTATACGCTGTGACCACAGAAGAATGGACATCATTCAGAAATGTTCATATTGTGTTGCATATAAATGTGCATACTGCGTTGAATCTTGTTGGATTCATACATGATATACAGTCTATACAACACATATCATTTAAATCTACTAACACTTCATTGCCTTAATTTTGCATTGGTAAACATCGCCGATCTCTTAACCCACTTCTAACATGGAAAACTTGAATAAGGCTCTAGGGCCTTTTACCAAAAGAGGTACCAGAAATAATCAGTATACCCTTTACTGCTAAATGAATACTAAACGTGATAATTGTTCAGCAAAATAACTCCTAATAAATTTAATGGTGAAAATGATGTTAAAAAAGTAAAACAGAATTTCTGAACTGGAACAGTATAATATGAAAATTATGACAGAACAGAATCCCCTACGCTGAAGAGCAATGTTCAGCCCACCACCTGTTGCAGGGGGTCACCATGAAAGAAAATAATAAATACCTCCACACACCTTGACGGTGAACGACAATCCAGGCTTGAAGTATCGCTGGGTGAGGTCCCAGTTGAACGTGTAGGGTGTCGGGCTGAAGGTCACCATGGTGTTGTTGGCATTGACGGTCTCGCCTGAGGCCCTGTCTGTGACGAAGGCCTGGATGATCAGCCGCTTGCCCATCAGTATCTCAGCCCAGTTCACGACTTCCAAGTCGCCCAAATCCAGGTCCTGATCAGCACGACCTTCCTCATTTAACTGTGACCGAAATTAAAGGTTTTCAAAGCCGAACAGTACTCAACTACAAAACATAACTCACCAGGAGGGCAAATGCCACTCTAAGTAATACTTTTGCTGTACATAGGCAGTCGGTAACTCTTCACGTTTTTTATGTCTCATTATATCATGGCATATTATCTCAATGATCACTTTGCAATGAGCTCGACTTCCCTTGGCCCAAAAATCCCAATCCCAATACATGTAGTTTGGTTTACATTCTACTTCAAACACATCTGTTCATTAAATTGGAGGTGAGACTGCGCTTTCTGATATAAAACTACGAGTACCGGTAGGAAAGGGGGTATTCTCAATCCAACTTTTCCTTTATTTTTCCCAACTATGAACATGGTGGAAGATGGCACTGCACACATTATTAATGCGACCTTATCCTTCTTTAGATTTTTCTATTTAAACGTCTGTTGCTATAAATGTTACATTCCATGTCAAAGCTGAGATGGTGTTTTCGTATGTATAGTTACCCGGCCTTCTTTCGACTGCAGTTTCATAAGACTACCATCGTCCTCAAACACTCCGTAGATCACGTAGAAGTTGCCCACAACTGGCTCTCCAAACATGTACCTGAAAAAAGGGGGGAAACGGATCTAATTCCTGAGAGATTCGAGTCAGTTCCTGCAAAACTGCATTGGCAAAATAACATGGAGCTTATTCAAATTCCTGAACCGGTTTAAAGCAAAAAGACCTTCGTGATTGTAGAACAGCACACTCGAGCTAGTTACCAATTCTAACATAAGATACAATAGAAACACGTGTAACTTGTAGCACAACCAAGGACAAATCAACCTGGAAATGGTTGAACAAACACAGAAACGTTATATTTTGACCATTAATTACTCCGGTTGGTGGTGTTCAAAGTAAAAAAAAATCTAAGCGGTCTCCTAAGCAAGATAACACGTCTATTTTTGTCGCCCAAATATCCATACAACTGTGTTTTAATCGTACCTTGCGGTCACTCTGCTGACGAGGTTCTCTGTTCCCGGCACAATATACATCGAGTGGGGGGTGACCTCGACGTAGAACTTCGACAGTACTGGAAAGCAGGACAAATCTGAACCAGTGATTCAAATATTCCTGATTTAAACTGTCCAATATACCCTGATTGATATTCTATTGGAATCACCTTCTATTATCGGCAATGACTGTGCTTTCTCTCACAAAACGAAACCCCTCCCCCAAACGGCAAGTAAACTTAATGCCTCAGCAACTGCCTGGATGACAAAGTCATGAGTGGAGTTGAGTATGAAAGCAGCTTCCAAACTCGCTCTTATAAAGCAACAGGGGCTATTCGGGGATGGGTGTCGCGAGCAAGAAAATCACCGGTTTGCTAAAGAGAAACCAGGAAGTAATACATTCCATCGTTCACTCATTCTGTCTATTAGTTTGCTACTGGTGTGTGTTTTGCCCCCCTCCCTGGAACCCTAAAAAACATGCTGCCGACACTAACGGCCCTAACTTTCTGGAAACAAAGCCAAAATTCCTTTCGTTATGCACTGATGTTCGTTTCATCCGGCCTCACCCTCGAAAGTTTTTTTAAACTTACCGTACTCTTTTACCTCAAACTGGATCGATGAGTTACTTTTGAACTGAAATTAGAAAAATATGTGCTTGTTATGAATCGAGCGGCTCCAGCTTGCTGGGTTTTTTTTTTTTTGGGGGGGGGTTGAAACATTACTTCACTGAACCCCTTCTGAATTGGCAATCCAGTGCGGACGCCGAGATCCACTAAAAGTGGACCTTGATATGAGTGCAATTAGTGATCCCCATCGTGAAATGAACACGTGTTGTGGCATATCGTGCTCATCACGTGCCCATCATAGCTGGCAGTTTTTTTTCTGAGAGCATGGGCGAACAAACATTAACGGGTGGGACTCAAACCCACAACCCCTTACATTTGTTCGGTCAATATCTTGCCACGAACAGTTTTTCTTCATGAGAAATTTCTGTCATACACATTTTGCACATAAAGCACTTACAACAAACACGTAGGCCTGAAGAAGGGATACTGAAACCTCACCTGATGCCCATAATAAGCGGTCACCGTCCAGCTTCCTAAGACGGGGTTCGGAGGGAGGGAGAAAAAGTGGGTCATAAAACCCCCATTGGGTCTTCTCCTGTTTCTCTCCACAGTTAACCCATCTGGGTTGATAATGTCGACTCCCAACTATTTGAAAAGAGAACGGTGCGAATGGAATGATCGACGGGCAAGGTCCAATTGGTACATGTTATTTCAACAAGGGCATTAAAAAGAGCAGAAACAGCAATGACACTGACGCAAAGGACGCTGTCGTCAACCACGACAGCAACACCACTGACAAAGTGATCAACGACAAATCTATACAAATATACCACTGGTCCTCTGGACCAGGACTCCGTTTGTTTCATTAGAATGGTTACTACGGTTTACAAAACACATTAATTTAGTCTAAAACAACAAAACAACAACAACTATAAAAATAACAAAACAACAGCAGCGACGGCAGAATGCAACGGCAAATGCAACTTAAAAATTGAAAGGTTTCTCAAAAACCATAACATGATCAGCCTTAACCCCATTAAATGTGAGGTTAAGGGAACAAAAATGTGACGATCATCTTACCTCATCATTCATCGGCGCCATGTTCTGATCCAGGGTCACAACACGAATGTTAACTGTATTGAAAGCGAAAGGAATGATAGCCTCAAGTCAACATGGTATTATTCAAATGTCAGAGTCAGGCTAGCAGGTTGAAACCGATAGAGCAAGAAGCGGATACTCCATCCAAACACTGTTGATAAATGCTTCCGGTTTTAGGATGTGCAGTGTGCTCGGCAATTACCGACAGCTTGGGGACGGAACCCCATCGTAACTTTATTGGGAGGAGATAGAACCTACACGCATGCAAACTTTCCAATTACTGAAGGTAATATCTGCATCGAGTAGGATGGCACTTGTACAAATGGAGATACCCCCTGCACAGCCTAAACTTAACTACCGACTGATCATCAAACGTAGAAGTCGGATTGTCTAGTGCTTGTTACTTCAGCACGGAGAGAGCTGGAGTCGTGAGTTGGAATACCACCGAACAAAATCTTGCATTTATTTCGCAACCCTTCCAAACGTACTATGCATAAATTAGTAAATTACACCACGGATCGGCAAAACAAAATGTGTCAATTTTTACAACTAAAAAAAAATCAGCAGAAATTACATTAGAAATTCGAAAGACGCGCCCTTAATGGGTATGGAACAGAAAAAGGAAAGACTCTTGGGAATAGGCATTTAAGCAGCGAGCACACTTAACCTGCCTTATCATACTGAGAAACACTACACCGCTAAACCTCCTCTTAAAGATAAAACACTGTGACCCCTTGTTGAAACTCACTGAACAATCGAATGGAATGATTTCATAACTAAGGCATTCAATTGAGATTTGGGAAGACTCAAAGCCAACCCAACCTACACTCCAAAAACGAGAACAAATACGCAAGGCTTTGCCTGCTGCCCTTACCATCTTGTTTAGGTGTGTAGAGTGGCTTGTCCGTCTGGATGAAGGCGAAGCCAGCCTGGTAGCTCAGTAGAATCGGGCGTAGGTCCTGGAATGTGAGTTGAGCAGAATTGGCAGTGGCCACCAATGTGACGAATTGCTGCCCGCCTGTTGGTAACTCTGGCAACTGGTCCCCATGGATGGTCAGTACAGCAACTTGTGGTTCATCTGATAACGAATAACCCATGTTTTCCAACGGATAATTGCAACCATCAGCAGATTGAAGGGCCCCACAAACCCATTTATTTTTTAAGCCAAAAAGACCTTTTCAGGGATTTTGCCCACTTTCTTCGGTCAAAAGTGTAAACAAATTCCCCAAATTCAGCCCCACTCCTGAGAAAGAATTCCTCAACCCCACTTCCACAATGCCTACTCAAACTTCATGTTGGATCTTCCCTTGATATTACAACGTAATAAGTATAAAATTAAACGCATGGTGACACTTCAGCTGTTTGATTAGGCTAATAGGCCAATCATCTGTCAATTCCGTTTCAAACAAAGAGACTGAACTATGAAATAACCAGCCACCTGACCGATTAAAAGACTTGCGTCAAAGAAGTAGAGAGGTTGGATGCCAATACAAATTCTAGTTGACTCGTAAAATCAGCCTTGCGTATGTTTTCTATATGAAGAGTGATTGGCCTGAATATTGATAATTTTTGAAACTTTCATCTTAAGCCTGTTACTCCAGCGGATACATAAAACCGCATTATAGCCTTTAACATTTTGCACTGAGTAAACCAAGGAAGCCTGTAAGTGTTATCAACGAACATTTTCCACAAGGCTGTACAATAATCCACACACAACAAAAAAACAAATACACCTACGTCAGATATAGGAAGGCTATATAGGTCGCAAATGCATAAAACACCTGTTTCATAATTTTCAAAACAGTAATTTTAAAAACACTCAAAGCAATACTGACAAAGTGTTGAAATCACATAAAAATACACTCAACATATACCCAAAGCAAACGTGCGACTTGTTTCTTATTTTACACATACATTCAGTAACCAAGATGGTCCTCTCCGAGATCCGATCGGTGCTCCAGGCCACTTGGAAATAAAGCGTCACCGGAATCTGGTTGGTGCCGGTTCCACGGACACTGACGAGAATGGTTTCCTCAACATCCACGCGGACGACATTTGGCGCAAAGATGAAATAGTGGGCACTGCATCAGAACACGTGTAAAAAAGTGTAAATTGTTTCGCAGATAGAGAGGGAGACAGAGTGCAGACTAACCAGGTCCAAATTCATGATTTGGAGAGGCAGGGGTTTCACGAAAGACAAAGCTGTGCTTCTATAGAAAGTGGCGTACGTATCCAGGTTCGCGGGGACAAAGTAGGGAAAAAGTTTGGGATTCATCTAAAACCGGTTGTCCACTTTTAAATTATGTTTTCAACTTCTTGCTTTTATCACAAATGCGCAATTTTTGCTGAGTAAGTGTACTACATCGTCAATTGAGACTCGTGTTTTTGAATTGACAGTTTTGATCTGATAGTCAGCCAGGCATAAGCAGTCCAGCCTAGCAAACAATTACTTTGTTGTACACATGACAAGACACACTCTTCGGGAAATTTTCTACTTGTTTTGTATTTTCCGATATAACACTGTTGAAGAGTGAATACACAAGAGAGCAAACGCTGGAACAAACATTACTTAATGTACTCCACTGGCTGCAGCCGCTTGAAAGTACATTTTGATACAAACCTTTCAAAAGCACAGATTTGGGGCCCATTTAAGCCTCTCTCTGATCCTCATTTCCCCATTTTAAAGGGCCATTGGGTAGATTTGCATTTATATGCTATCAATTCTCAGAGGAATGGATGCAGTGATTTCGTTACAGGTAAAAAAGTTGGCCTAATACTCGCACTCACGATTTGTTTTAAAATCGAAAGTAAAATCAATTCATACGTTTCACACAAGTTCATTTGCAGATATCTTGAAATTATTTAAACTAATCTTGCACTCGGGAAAGTTGGAAACGTGAGCTTTATCTGAGAGAATACTGGAGTTCTCCTTGCCAAGTCACGCAATCGGTGGTGGATTTCCCACAGCGGCTTTGCGGGGGCCAAATTTGTGCAATAGGCCAACAGCGTACCTTTTTCTTTTAAACAGAATCTGAACTTCGTGACACTGAACATGATCAATGACTAGGTATTTGAGGAGGTTTTTTTTCCTTTTAGTGCGATTTACCGGGTACATGTACTACCATAAAGGGGCACTGCCAAGTGGGGAAGGACAGAAGTGGGGGTAGAGATACGCATTTGTGTGTATGGTTCTGTATGATAATTTACGAGGGGTCCAAGGGTTGCTGGGGCCTCAATAGGCATATTGCTGTGTATTATTGCTAGATATCTAGGACTTCAATGAAAGAAGGAAGTATACTCACGCTTGTGCGGCAACGAGAAGCTGGACGACTGCGCAGACGACAAGCAGGCAGACCTTCACCATGGTGTGTCCTGCCTTTCCGATTATTTCACCGCCGACCTTTCCTATCGGAAGAACTGAAAGAACGAAGACAGTTAGAGTATTCACAAATGCCTGCACTTTCACCAAAGAATTTTGATGGACTACTTATAGTCTTTCGTCCGATGCCTACAGCAAAACCTTTTCAGATACGTTTCCGAGCACTCTGTATACGAGTAATACATAACAACTATCCACAGGGGAGATAACAAATCAACTTGAACTAGATCCATCTCTGACACTTAATGGCACGGAACAGCTTGTTTACATCCCCCTGCACGGGTTATTCACTTCAGCTTGGTAGAGGCTCTCAACCTTTCCCAGAAAAGAGAAAGTCATAAGTTTCATCACAACCAACGATTTATGCACTGGTTGGATGCAAAGGTCCAACCCCCAGGGATCGGCACAGGTTCAAGGCAATGAACATAAATATCATGCATCTAATAATGTTTCGGGGGGAAAGGGAATCAATCACAACTGTAGAGCAAAAACACGATAACATTTCAAGTCTGTGGGAATGTTAATACGAGGTTACTGTAAACTGTACTGAACGAAAAGGGCCTGATTCAAATGGGAGAGGCGACTGCAGCTAGAGATGGTGTAAAATTTGCCCGTTAAAGTTGGAGTTTGCTGAAAACAACAGATGCTTATCAAATCAGCGAATGGCCTGGTTAGTTTATGGTACATTGAGTTTCACTGAAGAAAGCTGGAACTTCATTTCAGATGATAGGATTGCGACTACATGTTCTGCCCGCATGGCAACGTAAACTCTCTAAAATTCGGAAGGCCGGCCGCTGCTGGCATTGGTTCAACAATACCTCAGTGAAAATGTGACACCCAAATGAGGTTTCCAAAATGCAAGACATAGGCCTACTTGCAATATACATTGGATTGCTCCTAGTATCAGTCAGGGATTGTTCACTGCTGTTCGGGATTTTTAATTATGGATAATCTGCATGTACACGAATGCCTCCTCACTGGTAGACAAGACAAAGGCAGGGATGAAATATTTAATCAATCTAGCGGCTTATCAAAATCAAATATCGGCACATCCATAGCCATACCTGTGCAAATCTTTCTGCTATGCCTTGCCTACCCACCGCTATTATGGGAGGCGTGACGCGCGCCAGCTTCTTTGTTTTCTGCCCCTCACCCCCCCAGTAGTAGAGAAGAGCCGATTCTGGATCACACGCCCTTTTCACCGTTTTCAGCAAAAACTCCTGGGTAGTACATCAACTCAAAAAATCGGGGGAATACCCTAAAAATCTGGAATTCCAGATTTTAACAATTTTCCCTGGGTACCTCATCAACCCCAAAATCTGGCTCTAAAAATACCGGGTAAATATACACCTTCTGAGCCAAAATCTCTTTCACCCACCCGCGCCGGGGATTTCCACTTCACTGACCTTGAACTTTTAACCCCGGCTGGCTAAACAACTCGTGACAGAAATCCCGCCCGAATAAAAATGAGAAAAATTTAGAAACCTAATTATAAATAGAACATGTCAACTCAAATGTATATCGTCTCAAATGACCACAAACGTCTAAATGCTAGCAACAAAAACCCAAGAATTACCTATGGGCCCTTTGACTCTGAAAATTTAGTCATTTTAAGACCTATAAAGTCTTCTTCTAAGATCCTCTATCGCCACGAGGACCAAAACAAACGATTGTTGATTAGGCTTGAAGACCCTTGTTACGGTATCAACCCGGTTTACAAATATGGCACTAAGGAACCTACTGGCCAAGATCAAATTTGTTATCAAGTGTCTCCCGATACTGAATCGCTGCTACTATGTATAAATGAAGCATTTTATAATTATTTTGAAAAATTAACAGATGATATCCTGGAAGATCTCCCCGTGATTACGCGTAACTCTTTTAAGGTGTCTCAAAAACTAGATGACATACCCGATCAAATCAATTATTTAGTTAAGCCGGCTTATACCGATAAAAGTAGGATGTACGTTAAGATCGCCTATGATGCCTCTTTGGTGGATAAATCGTTTAAAGAAATTGATCGCTCTCTTTTTGCTAATAAGAAATGCCAGGCGATCTCTTTGATCTCTCCTAAAGATATTTACTACGGCGCCCACGGTTCACTTTCTTGCGGCGCGAGTGTTAGGTATAGAGTTATATCGGCTATGCTAACGGTTGAAGAAAAACCTTACCTTTTGGACGCGTTTGATTAAAAGCAAAGTTAGTGAAAGTCAATTTAACCTCGGTTATATCAACCGGGGTTAAATTTTTTTACTTTAAATAAATAAATCCTTATATAAAATGACTGATGCGGAACTTTGCCACTTGCTGAATCTAAAGGAAGTACACATAATTGGGGCAACGAGAAATGTACAACCTAGGCTACCTTGTAACCACCAAATAGTTGAAATGGGTGAAAGATACGCGTGTAAACATTGCGGCCAAATTTGTGGGTGGGTTTCTTCGTTCGGAGCCGCAGACGTGGGCGATCGATACTTTAATCATCACGTTTGGAAGAAACCACCGCCGCCAAAATCGAGAAAAACCTTACAAAAATTTAACATTTGTTTTCAAAACGGTGAAGCGGGTGAAATAGAATACAAGTTGAACCAAGTTTTAAATGGTAATATCTCTAGAGGTAAACCGTTGAAGGCTTTAATTGCAGTCTGTTACCAAGACGTAACCGGGGAAATCGAATCTGAAGTTAAAGACCTTTTTCAAGTCTCGGACAAGCACTGGAAAAACGCCCTCGAGAAGTTTAACCTCGCCAAACAAGACGTATAAACCGTATATAATAAAATGGAGACTCACACTTTAAACTTGACCGAGAACCCGCAGACGTTTAGATTGAAAAACGAGATCAACAACACCAAAGGCGACAAAGTAGTCCAAGTAAAGAATATTCAGTTTGAAGCTGGATATTTTAACGTAACAAACGCCACCGAAATTGAGTGGGATACAAATTTGGACGGTAGGCCAGCGGGGGTACTTGGCGAACGACCGCCCGGTATGCCCTCAGTGGAAAGAACGGATTCATCTCCCAATCCAGAATTAGTACAAACAGCTAAAAACAGATTGATCGAAGCAAATAAAAGAGGCGAGTTAGCGGAAGAAATCAGAATAATCGCTGATGAAATTGAGCAGCTAAACCAAGAAATCGCAGCTTTAGAAGATCAGTTAAACCAAAGACAACCATCAGAAACGAGAGTTCGTTTAGCTTTTGATCTCGACGATAAAAAAATCAAATCAGCTTCACTGCTCGAGGGGCAAAGACAAGCTTTAGATGAAATATACGAAGGGAATCCACCAACTCGACCTACCACCACCACCAACTCCCCCAGGAGACCCAGAAGAGAATTAACTAAAAGACTTTTTTTGACGGGACTAACTGAACCTATATACGACAGACTTCATTCGCAAAGCTCATCCGAACAATTACCCGAGGGTCAAAGAGGAAGCATCGTGGTATCCCCCGGTTATTACGGCATAGACTGGTTTCACTTTTTGTTAAACTCGATACCGGGCGTTTCTTTTAAGGTTCACACGGAATCTAAACGGGTCACTTTGGCCATTACGGACCCCAATCTCAAGTTGCGACTAAACAAAGAAGTGTCCAAGCTATTAAACTTACCCAAAATAAAACTTTTACCCAACGTTATTTACGAAGGCAATTACGATTTAAACCCCTTGAAACTAGTGTTTATTCATTGCAAACAATTAAATACATTTGACAACTTTTATAACGGAAAGACTTTAGACTTGCTAGACGTGATAGCTACCGAGCCTAGCACCCGTAATAATTGTAAAACGCCTAAAAAGTTAATCGACAGAAACATCAGTGAATTGACTTTTTCTGTTAAAAATGACAGAGGTGAGCTCTTGAATAACATCGGCAAAATTTTAATCGAGTTAGACATTTTTTAAAACGTGTAATTATAAAAGTAATAAGATGATATACCCAGATTTAAGTAAACACTCGGACGTGACTTTAAACTCGGTTGAACAAGCGGAAACAGGCTAAGAAAGATCGAAGAAATTAAATCCCAAATCCAAAGAGAACGCGACGCGAGGGAAGCTTGCTACAAAAAGATCAAACGACTTTTAACAGCGCTCGGATACGTGGAATATGGAGTAGAAGCACTGGGCGCCACATCGGCAGCAGTAGGTATTCCCGCCATCTTGGGTGTCATTACCGGTCCCGTCGGACTCGTGATGGAAGGAATCGCTATCGGTGCGTTTGGCGCTTACGCGATTCTAAAGTACGCCTCTCGTAGACTCACCCACAAAACTAAAAAACATGACCAAATTCGAATGTTGGCAGACGCTAAATTAAATACCATCGAAGAATACGTATCTCACGCGATTGAAGACGGTGACATATCCCAGGAAGAATTTGTCCTTATTTTATCCGAGCTGAAAAAGTTTAACGAGATGAAAGAAAAGATCAGATTACAGGAAAATAAGGAAACTTCTAAAGAAGAATTTGAACGTCAAGTCAACGAAAGAGCAGAAGCGCTAGCCAACGAACGAGCGGCGGTTTTAAAAAAAGATCTTATGAAAAAACTTGGCGAATAAGTTTTACAAAGTCGGTTGAGTACGAACGAAGTGAGAACGAGCGTAGCGAGTACAAAGAGAAACCAGAATGTTTAAGGTGTTCAAAATTATCAGAATCACCACCCGCTTATCAAAACTTGGTCCGACCAACGGCACCTCCTTTAAAATTCTTTTAAAATAAATGGGAGGCAATTTTAGTAGTCTAAATATTTTAGTAAACGAAGACAATTCATTTACAGCAGAGTTTCCAAATTTAACGCACGCGTATAAATTACCAAAAGTAACTACGGATGAAGCGGTCAATCGCTGGTCTGCCGAGGCGATATCGTTTTACCAAAATCAATTTAATTTTGCGGTCTATTGCGCGACGACGGCCTGCGGTGTGGGCTTTGATCTACTGTCTGACCCTAATCCATACGTCTCGGCTTTATTTAACTTTCACGTGTATTACACCGTACGAAAAATATTTTACGACTGCGTGATGCCCATTCCTAGCGACGACGTATTTGACGCGTTACACAATAATTACGACAATCGGAAGTTTACCGACACGTGTCTTTTATACGGAGTAGACCCGAATAAATCGTATAAACAAACGAGAGACACTTTGTCGAACGGATTAGGGACAGCTTTTTATTACAACAATGGATACGTACCTGTTCCGGACAAAAACTATGACGCGCACGACTTACACGTGACCAACGGTAAATACGCGGGATCTACTTACATGGGATTTGGATGGGCGAAGCCACCTAAAGGCTCTGGTCACGCGAGCACATACACGGTTACCTGGATTTCACAGTCGGACGCGGTTACTTTGGCCTGGTGGGACTTCGTTCCTAAAAAGTCTCGTTTGACGGACGTGGGAATCACCAAGGTAAACGAATCAATTCGAGCTTACGTCTACGCGTTACTCGGGGCACAGGCGCAGACCAAGACCAGCGTTTTGGCCACCGGCACCGGATTAGACGCGCGACGGAAATTTATTATGATCGTAGAATCTTTAATTAATTCGGGTCCCGATTTGGAACAGTCGATTGACCAATATCAAGATTCGCTACAATACGCAAAAACGCCTTTAAACTTCGTAGTTGCCCCGGGTTTGTATCTGGTACCCTCGGACATGGACTTACGCATCGGCACGTTTGAGGGGTATAACAATAACTTACAAGTCGCGACTGAGGATATGAAGACTGGATACGTACCGAGTTTAAATAACGGAATGAGCGAGTGGAGCGAGCGAGTTACTAGCGTAGCGGGTACGACCGGAGCGAGTACGAGTACTAATGAAGAAGCGATTCAACCAGAAGTGTTACCGAGGAAGCCAACTGTAAAGCCGGTTTTTAGTAAGCCTTTAGACGCACACAACGAAGAGAAATTGTCCTTGACCATCGGAGCCGTTGCAGTGGGTGTTGTCGGGTTTATGTTGTATAAAATTTTAACTTAAACGAAGCGAAGCGGAGTATGAGCGAAGCGAGAACGTTTTGAATTAGAGCAAAAGAGAATATTCCCTCCTAAATCTAGGAAGGAATATTTTTTCTTTTTGGTCCTTTTTACCCATTCTTTTGTACGTACGTCAAAAGCAAAACACCCGCGCCCACGAACAAGGTCCACACGTGCTCTGCCACCCATCCAACCGCTTTACTCGCCACGTTAAAAATCCAACTCAAAATGCTACCGATGATCCCGGCTAAAGCTCCTAATGCGCTCACCCCGAGTTTCTTCAATACGTTTGCCAGGTTCCACAGTTGACGTTTGATCCAATCGGTAACTCCACCTTTGGAGGGAGGAGCTGGCGTTGGTTTAGGTGCGGGTTCAGGTTCAGGCGTTGGTTTAGGCGTTCCAACAGCTCTGACGCTAGCCACTATACTACTAACGATGGTGCTCACAGCTAAACCAATAGCCGTCAAAATGCTAGCTATTGTGATACCTTGTTCTCTAAATAAAATATTAATTCGTTCGCGTAGTGTTAAATCCGAATCCATCACTGCCGTAATCGTTTCTTTAATTCGATTAATTTGACTTCTCAATCGATCGGTATTTCTATTGATGACTTCTAATCTACCCCGTCTTTCGTCTCGCAAGTTGTCTAGTTGTTCTTGGAGTTCTGTACGTTCTTCTTCAGACGTCGCTTCTTCTAACTCGGCTTCAAATTGTTGAATTTTTGCGTCTAACTCATCTAATTTACCTTGATTTAAAATTAATTCTCCTTTTACCGTTTGTAACGATTTATCTAAAGCGTTCAACTCGCGGTAATTTAGTCCTTCTGTTTGAACGTCTACGTCATGGGTGAGACCTTCTATGATTTTACTTACTTGATCTGCGGCTTCGGGTAATTTTTTTGACTCAATTTGTTTTGGTTTAATTTTGATTAATTTTGATCGTGCTTGCTTAGTTTTTGTACCATAGTCGTTGAATCCTAAACCACGTCTTATAAAATCTACGCCTTCGTATCTCAGAATGGTACTGAATTTAAGAAATTCACTATTATTTTTTTCATGGGTTAAAAGAACTTTTTGACCTTCAAACTTTACGTATAAGCGACCTTTACTATCTAAATTAAAAATATTTTTATCCCTAATTGTCGGAGTGTACCCAGTATAATCGGGGTTATCGTAATATACCACGGGATTATCGTCGTCTATAAAGTACGTTTCTACAATTGAGTCATCTCCAGCTTGATATTGATCTTGATCTTGATTTTTATCTAATAGAGGTATTTCCTCATCGTATCCTCCCGTTGCCATTTCTTTTATAATAATAAGTTTTTAAGCGGTGGGTAGGCTCGCGGGTAAGATACCCTGCGCCACCAACCAACCTTGGGTAGCCAATGCACCGCTGGACAAAGCGGTTAATTTTAATGCATCTTCGGCGGACAACTTATTTAGATCTGGTGGTTTAATTTTAAATAGCTTACTCGACAGCATGGCGTATCCAAGTGAGATTCCTGAAACAACTGCGCCGTGGTAAACCGTATTGGCGATTCCGTTTACGTCGATTGATTTAGCGTTACTCATATTTAATAATAAGGAACTTTTAAATTGAGGAACTTTTATTCCATATCTAAAATTGGTTCTTGTTTGGGAATACTCGCTTCTTGCTTTGGCTGAATAATTTGTCGAGTGGGTTGTGAACTGCTCGACTTGTTTCTCCAAATTAAGTAGAGAAGAACCCCCGCAACCCCCAACGAACCGAGTATCAAGCTTCTGTTCTCTGTAACCGTTTTGTAGATCTTGATCTCTTCGTTGCTTTCTTCGCCCGCTAGTTTCATCTTAACGAGTTGTTGCTTCATCTTCTTGTTATGTTCCGCCAACTTCTTACCGTGTTCTACGCGCTACGGATTTTTAGCTCGTTCTACTCGCTTAGTTACCGTCTGAATTTGGTTGCTCGAGTTCGCTTCGTTGTTGCTCGCTGGTGTTGGGGTCACTTCGTTTGTTGACATCCTCTTTTATAATAAGAGAACTTTTGTTGAATTCTAGATGTTTTGTGGTAATTAACGCTGCTGTAAGTGGAGACAAGTACACACCGTACTTGTAACAGACCTCTGTAAGTAAATGACCCATCGTTTGATTTATAATCGGGTCGTCGTTTAAGTCCTTAGTCAGCGCTTCCTCTGATTTTAAGTTGACGTTGAATCCGAGTAGATCGATCGGGGTGGCTATTCCTAGTAGGAGGGAGTACAAACTTAAAATTGAAAGACCGAGCGTTTTGACAATTTCTTTGCCAAACTTAACTTCGTATAGGTTAAACAACTTTTCTTGATCTTTTGGTGGCATAGCTTCAATTTCTTTGATCGTGTATTCTTTACCTAAGTATTTTTTAGATTCACCCGAGGCAGCTATCGCGCAAAGTCTATCCTTTACGTTTGAGGTTGATTCGCTTGATTCGCTTTTTGAATCGGTGAATATGCTTTTTATGTCGTCCATTTTAATAATAAGTACTCTTTAAATTTGTTGTAGGTATGCTTTAGTCGTATGTATTCAACTGTATAATAAGTCAAGTTAGCTGCAATAACTAGCTGAATAACTAGCTGGACGTATTGTAGCAGGGCTATCATTTTATTAATAACAAAAATAAATTTACTTGAGCACAGCTGGCGTAGCTATGCTCAAGCAAAGAGTAACTAATTAGTAACTAGTTAATAAGCAAAGTCAAACAAATAATTAACTAGTTAAACCGTATTGCAACAAAGCTATTATTTAGTTACAACTGGGCTGACGTAGTCCAATTATAACAAAATTAACTAGCTTCACAATAATGGTGATGCGAATACTCGATCTCAAGATTATTCGACTTTTTAGCTAAGTTACATTTTAAACAGCAAAGCACGCAATTTGATTTGATATGACCAAATTTGTTATCTAATCTTTCAATAGTGCCTAAATCGTCTCTTTTCTCTGAGAACTGCATTTCAACTTCACAATCTGGGTAGAAGCAACGCGGATAGTCCTCAATTAACCCGCGGCAGAAATCTGTATCAATAAACCGATTAGGATCAAATCGATTATACATTTTGTCCTTTTGTCGGGCGCTACTAATCCAATTTCGTATAGTTACTTTAATTGTATCTTATCAAGATGTATTTTTTTTTTTTTTTTTGCGTTGGGGAGATGTTAATTATATATAACGGGTTTGCCCTTACCCAACGTATATTTATAAGCACTGTATGCTCAGTGCTTGTCCGAGAGCTTGCGAAAAAAACCTCACAAGCTTACTCGGGTGGGACTCGAACCCACGACCTCCTGCTTACTAGTGCAGATGTCTTAACCACTCGACCACCGAGCTTGCCGGGGTCGGCTGGCCGGTCCGAGTCAAATGAAGCAGCGGGTACCGCGAACTATTATCAAGATGTATTTTTTGCGTTGGGGAGATGTTAATTATATATAACGGGTTTGCCCTTACCCAACGTATATTTATAAGCACTGTATGCTCAGTGCTTGTCCGAGAGCTTGCGAAAAAAACCTCACAAGCTTACTCGGGTGGGACTCGAACCCACGACCTCCTGCTTACTAGTGCAGATGTCTTAACCACTCGACCACCGAGCTTGCCGGGGTCGGCTGGCCGGTCCGAGTCAAATGAAGCAGCGGGTACCGCGAACTATTATCAAGATGTATTTTTTGCGTTGGGGAGATGTTAATTATATATAACGGGTTTGCCCTTACCCAACGTATATTTATAAGCACTGTATGCTCAGTGCTTGTCCGAGAGCTTGCGAAAAAAACCTCACAAGCTTACTCGGGTGGGACTCGAACCCACGACCTCCTGCTTACTAGTGCAGATGTCTTAACCACTCGACCACCGAGCTTGCCGGGGTCGGCTGGCCGGTCCGAGTCAAATGAAGCAGCGGGTACCGCGAACTATTATCAAGATGTATTTTTTGCGTTGGGGAGATGTTAATTATATATAACGGGTTTGCCCTTACCCAACGTATATTTATAAGCACTGTATGCTCAGTGCTTGTCCGAGAGCTTGCGAAAAAAACCTCACAAGCTTACTCGGGTGGGACTCGAACCCACGACCTCCTGCTTACTAGTGCAGATGTCTTAACCACTCGACCACCGAGCTTGCCGGGGTCGGCTGGCCGGTCCGAGTCAAATGAAGCAGCGGGTACCGCGAACTATTATCAAGATGTATTTTTTTGCGTTGGGGAGATGTTAATTATATATAACGGGTTTGCCCTTACCCAACGTATATTTATAAGCACTGTATGCTCAGTGCTTGTCCGAGAGCTTGCGAAAAAAACCTCACAAGCTTACTCGGGTGGGACTCGAACCCACGACCTCCTGCTTACTAGTGCAGATGTCTTAACCACTCGACCACCGAGCTTGCCGGGGTCGGCTGGCCGGTCCGAGTCAAATGAAGCAGCGGGTACCGCGAACTATTATCAAGATGTATTTTTTGCGTTGGGGAGATGTTAATTATATATAACGGGTTTGCCCTTACCCAACGTATATTTATAAGCACTGTATGCTCAGTGCTTGTCCGAGAGCTTGCGAAAAAACCTCACAAGCTTACTCGGGTGGGACTCGAACCCACGACCTCCTGCTTACTAGTGCAGATCTTGATAATAGTTCGCGGTACCCGCTGCTTCATTTGACTCGGACCGGCCAGCCGACCCCGGCAAGCTCGGTGGTCGAGTGGTTAAGACATCTGCACTAGTAAGCAGGAGGTCGTGGGTTCGAGTCCCACCCGAGTAAGCTTGTGAGGTTTTTTTCGCAAGCTCTCGGACAAGCACTGAGCATACAGTGCTTATAAATATACGTTGGGTAAGGGCAAACCCGTTATATATAATTAACATCTCCCCAACGCAAAAAATACATCTTGATAATAGTTCGCGGTACCCGCTGCTTCATTTGACTCGGACCGGCCAGCCAAGCTCGGTGGTCGAGTGGTTAAGACATCTGCACTAGTAAGCAGGAGGTCGTGGGTTCGAGTCCCACCCGAGTAAGCTTGTGAGGTTTTTTTCGCAAGCTCTCGGACAAGCACTGAGCATACAGTGCTTATAAATATACGTTGGGTAAGGGCAAACCCGTTATATATAATTAACATCTCCCCAACGCAAAAAATACATCTTGATAATAGTTCGCGGTACCCGCTGCTTCATTTGACTCGGACCGGCCAGCCGACCCCGGCAAGCTCGGTGGTCGAGTGGTTAAGACATCTGCACTAGTAAGCAGGAGGTCGTGGGTTCGAGTCCCACCCGAGTAAGCTTGTGAGGTTTTTTTCGCAAGCTCTCGGACAAGCACTGAGCATACAGTGCTTATAAATATACGTTGGGTAAGGGCAAACCCGTTATATATAATTAAAATCTCCCCAACGCAAAAAAATACATCTTGATAATAGTTTCGCGGTACCCGCTGCTTCAATTGACTCGGCCCGGCCAGCCGACCCCGGCAAGCTCGGTGGTCGAGTGGTTAAGACATCTGCACTAGTAAGCAGGAGGTCGTGGGTTCGAGTCCCACCCGAGTAAGCTTGTGAGGTTTTTTTTTCGCAAGCTCTCGGACAAGCACTGAGCATACAGTGCTTATAAATATACGTTGGGGTAAGTGCAAACCCGTAATATATAATTAACATCTCCCCAACGCAAAAAAAACATCTTGAAATAGTTCGCGGTACCAGCTGCTTCACCTGACAAGGACCGGCCAGCCGACCCAGCAAGCTCGGTGGTCGCGTGGTTAAGACATCTGCACAAGTAAGCAGGAGGTCGTGGGTTCGAGTCCCACCCGAGTAACCTTGTGAATTTTTTCGCAAGCTCCCGGACAAGCACTGAGCATACAGCGTTTATCAATATATACATTGGGTAAGGGCAAATCCCGTTATGTAAATTAACATCTCCCCAACGCAAAATACATCTTGATAATAGTTCGCGGTACCCGCTGCTTCATTTGACTCGGACCGGCCAGCCGACCCCGGCAAGCTGGGTGGTCGAGTGGTTAAGACATCTGCACTAGTAAGCAGGAGGTCGTGGGTTCGAGTCCCACCCGAGTAAGCTTGTGAGGTTTTTTTCGCAAGCTCTCGGACAAGCACTGAGCATACAGTGCTTATAAATATACGTTGGGTAAGGGCAAACCCGTTATATATAATTTAATTGTATCGGTGCAAATTTTGCAGAGACGTTTTTCTTTTTTGTGCTCACATATACCGTTTCCACCACATTCAATGCAACGATATTTTTGTCTGTCATGCTTACATATACCTTTTCCACCACATTTAATGCAATAATATCTTATTCTACCATGCTCGCAAATAGATGTCCCTTCACATTTAGCGCATTGATGTTTTAATCTCCCATGTTCGCAGATACCTGAACCTCCGCAGTCAACGCACTGATGTCTTTGACGTCCGTGGGGGCATTTGCTTCGTTCCTGTCGAGCTCGTACTTTGGCAATGCAATTGTCGCAGTTTAAATTAATGTTACCACTTCTTTGTACAGAGAAGTTCGTTAGGTCTAGGAGACTACGACACATTTTACATTTCTTGTTCTCGATCATATTATTTAACAAACGTAATTAAAATTTTTTCCTCATTTTTATTGAACGAAATAATTTGCGGGTGGTTCTGTATTCAACACCAATTTACTGAACCGAACGTTGCGTAGATGCCTTTTAATTTCTTCTCGTTTTTCGTCTGGTACAACATCGTTTTCGTCGAGGCATTGGTCAAATGACGAACGATCTTTACAGTGGAATATCGCGGTCCAAGCGGTATTTTCGCGAAAATCTTTTAAAACCGAATTGTACTTTTGCGTCAAAAGCCAGCAGCTGTGGAGGTAGTGCCTACCCGAGAACGCCATCTTAGACAAAGCACAAACTGAACCACTCTTAGACTTCTTACGATATTTGATAAACTGATCGGCTGCACAATCGTCGATAATAAATAATGTATTTACACCATCGAATACTCTCTGATAAAGTTCTATCGCCTCATTTAATTCTAGTCTTTCTCGATCCAGGTCACAAAGATAAAAATTTTCATCGGTGTACACCCACAGTCGTTCTAAATACGTTTTATTCTTAAATAGCGTCGGGCATATGATCACGATAACTTCAAACGCAAAACGATATTCTGTCTCTAAAAGATTTAAGATCCAGTTGGTCTTCCCCGACCCCGTCTTGCCCACGATCAAAGCGCAATGAGGGGAGTAGTTACTTGCTTCGCTTTGGTTCATTTAATTTTAATAAACTAAACTTTTGAAGTTTCCGTCCTCCACCGTGAGTTGAGAATCCATTACCAGGAATACGTACATCGTCAACGGTCCTGCGGTCTCGGCCGTTCGTTCCATCTGTATAGATATGTCTCCTCCTCCGCCAAGGGGTCTGCCCGATCCGTGAGCCGAGTTATCGTCGGAACTTCTGAAGTCGAGCCATAGACCATATTTGTCCTTTAGGTAGTCGGCCATGTCTACTCCCAACAAGGATAAGTCCGAGACAACTCCTCTAGCCAATTCTTTATCCGAGTCTCCGAAATATTTAGTAACTTCATTCCAGTGTTGATATTCAAACAGACCCTGTGAGTACAATTGATTAGGTCTACCTTCAACCGTCACAATCGTTTTAGTGATATGCGGGTTGTAAAATTTTTGCGGGTTCTTGATCGTCGGGTCTTTAAACAGGATCAAAATTCCTTTTAGACTTTTAATACTCTGGTCTATGCTTATATTCCATAGCGTATCACTCTTGTTTACCGCTTGCTTCTTCCACGAGTGAATACGGTCGAATAGATAATACATCGTCTTCTTGTTTCTCAAGGTTTGCGCCAAGTCTCGATTGGTAACTACCTCGTATTCCAAGGTCAGATCCGAAATGGAGTACTCCGCGGCTGTATCTGACGAATTAACCACTTTGTCGTGTCCGTTAAAAGTCAGTTGGTACGTTAGAGGCTCTTTAAACCACGAAGGATAAAATGGAGAATGATCCGTCAACATCGGCGTGTCCAGTGGAATCGCGTACCTGTTTTTAAAAGCGTCGGCGATTGCCTTGTCTTTACCGTCGTTTGCGGCAGCATTAGCGTCGTCAGCTCCTAGACGTATCTTAGCTACGTTTTCTTTCTCTAGTCCAAAATACGCCATATTTTTAGTCTGCGACGGGGGTAACCAATTGTCCTTAAAATTGTGAAATACGTCCGCATCCCGGTAGCTTACGATCTTGTTTCCCTGGAGAGATATATTTATTTCCGACACCAGGTTTCTCGCCACGTTGTTATAAACCGTCCTGTTGTCGTCCGAGGCGCCGTCGAGGTCGAGTTTAAAAGCGAGTTTTGCCGTGCCGGGTACAATGACGTCGTCGGTGCCTAGGGCCGGGAATTTTATGTTTAACGTGTGGCCCGCGTCTATGGTGCTTGGGTTGTGCGTAATGGTTACTTCGCGCCGCTCGCCTTTGATCGCGCGAGGAACTTTAAGTCTGCGACTAGGGTTAAGCTTTTCGGTGTATTGTTGCGACATTCTTACTTTTATATAATAGTAACCTTATTTTAAAATGGCTAGTGCATTGATGATGGTTGGAGGAGCGATAGTAAACGCCTTGGCATTCACGGGCTCAAATTTTTTATTTAGCAGTTTATCAAAAAGTAAAGTCGACGAAGAACGAAGGCGACACGACATCGCGTTGGAGCAATTGGCGCAAGCGAAGGAAGAGTGGGAACAAAAACGCGTACACATGCTAGACTTTTTGAACGAACGAATGCGACAAGAACGCAAGAGTCAGCAAACATTTGTAAACGTGGACGAAGCTTTACGAGCTTATTCAGAATTGACCGGTAAGAGTATTATCCCGTTACCGCCAGAACCTACTTTGTCCGATTTTTACGAGCCTTCAGAAGACCAAAAAACCCGCGAGTTGGTTTGGATTTTAGGTGGAACTGCGATAGTCGGTTTGTTGGCTTACCGGTACTCGCTCAGCTCGTAACTCGTTACGCTTAACTTAATTTTAAAATGGAGAGAGAATTTTCAAAGTTGTTTTACAGTCCACAGGGTTACTGGCGAGGAGAAAGTGCTGTCGATCGTCTACACGAAAAGACCGGTGCAGACAAATCAGTTATTAGGAAGTGGCTAAAAAAGCAGGCCGTTTGGCAAATATATTTACCCGCACCACATTACGTACCCAGACCTACAATGTTGCAATCAGAATCGGTTGAACCTAATTACGCGCATCAAATGGACGTTTTGTATTTACCCTGGGACCGAGTTAAAAGGAAAACGTTTAAGTACGCTTTAACCGTGGTAGACGTGGGTTCGCGGTATAAAGAGGCAGAACCGTTGACCAGTAAAACCGCCGAACAAGTGAGTGAAGCAATAAAGAAGATTTATTTGCGATCACCTTTGACGTGGCCCAAATTCGTAATGGTAGACTCGGGATCTGAATTCAAAGGCGAGTTTAAAAAGTTAATGACAAAAAATAAAGTACAAATTCAAGCGGGTGAACCTGGGGTACACAGATCTCAAGGAATTGTAGAAAGGTTTAACCGTACTTTAGCCGAAAGGTTATTTGGCCACCAATACGCTCAAGAAATGTTAAACGTGGGTGTGCGTAACGTGGAATGGGTGGAACGTTTGCCCCAGGTCGTGAAATCGTTAAACGAGGAAAAAACGCGATTAATAGATGCCGTTCCTGCAGAAGCTATAAAATCAAAGCGAGTGAAACAAGAACCGAGTACACCTGTAAGAACTACCCAAAGAGAACTTCCTCCAGACGCAGTCGTCAGGTACCTCTATTACCCGGGTGAGCAAGAGGGTGGCACCGTCAGAAGGGCAACAGATCCGATATGGTCCGTGGACGTTTACCAAATTGAAAAGCGAACTAGTCAGTTTAAACGAGTGAAAGGAAAACGCGTCAAAACGGGTCCAACTTTATACTACCTTTTAAACGGACCAAATAGGAGTTTCGTCAAAGAGGAACTTCAGGTCGTGCCCGAGGATACCGGATTACCGGAGTAGCTCGCTCGCTTATGCCCGTAAGCTAACGTATCGATTCCGTTCGGCAATATGTAGCGCTTTGTGTCCAACGGCGACAAACTAAGTTTATTTTGTGAAATGGTGAACACCCGATGTTTATCCGATCTAAATAGTTGTTGTTTATTGAAATGAGAAACCCTTTCAAATAGGCATCTTTTATACATCTCGTGGGTCAATCGTTTCTCGGTTACTACCTTGGAGACCCCTTTCGCCTTCTTTAAATTGTGATCGGTAGTTAAGATCGAATACATTTTTGGTCTGATACAAACGGCTTCTAAAATTGTTTTACCGCCAAACTCGTCTTTCATTTTGCCTATGACTTTTTTATTTTTGACGCTGTAAAGCGGATGACCCGGTGGATAATTACTAAAGTCAAACAAATGGCGCTTTTCGTTTAGGTAACCAGTTAAATCGTCAGAGCTTTGCTCGATTTGAACTAATAGAGAATCAGTGTCCGTATAAAGTAAATTTACTTTTTCACCAAAAGTTGATTTTAGTTCGTTGTAGTAGAAATCATACATCAACGTTTTTGAGATATCGAGAATACTTACACCGCAATAGATTGGCTTATTTAATTTTGTTTTGGTTCGGTACATCTCCACAAACGAAAGAGAACAGTCCCCAAATGGCACCGTCGATTTATAATTCGGTTTATAAGTTAATTTTTTGTATTTGGCGGCGTCTTGTTCGTCCCTTAGGAGGTGGCCGTCAATTCGATGTCTTACATTTTCCATCGTCTTGCCAAATACCGAATTGTTCATCAATTTGAAAAAGTCTTTCTCAAAATCATTTTTTGCTTTCTTGCGCAATTTTGTGTTTTTATCGATGTAGCTCTTCATCCACGGCTTTTGGCGGAAACGCAGTACCCGGTGAACTTCTTTAATCCACAACCCTAGTTTGAGATATTTTTGTAATGTACGATAGTGAACCACGTATTTTCGTTTGGTGCCCAAAGTAGCCACTAGTTTGTCTACCGAGGTCACTTGCTCGCCATTACCAATTAAATCCAGTTGGTAACTCGAAAACCATTCGTTTGGTACCGTGATATTCTCAGGTGCAAGTGGAAAGTCATTGTGTTTGTCATGGTGACGTTCCGGGTAATCTAAAGAAATCTCAAACATGTAACCGTAGTCGTCGGTTAGTCGCAACTCTTGGATGTAATAGTAATTAAATTTTTCTAAGTCTGTTTCCCAGGTAAATTCCCCTACAGGCAGATATTTGCTCATCGCCCAGCCGTATAAATTATTTGCGTCTAGGTACATGATCTGTGACTCTGGCTTATTGGGGTCGTAATCGGGTAGTTCTGGATTATTGGCCTTTGCATATCGCTTTGCACCCACGCTCGAAATACCACCTCTTTTTGCCCTTTCAAAGAACAAGTGCTTGTCAATGTCTGTCAGTAGTTCCAGTTGTATACCCGAATGCTTTAAGAGGGCGTCCCACGAAAGGCCTGGCGCCGTATAGTAGTTGGCTGGGTCAAGGCCGTAGTTCTTCTTGCATACCTTCCGAAAGTTTTCAAATACACCCGCTAACAATAGCACGTCCGTTTCCACGTATAAGTCGTGGTAGTCACCCAAGTTTTGACAGCCAAAGGCTTCCCATACTTTCTCCGCACGAATGTATTCTTGCTCGGTTATCCCTCCCTGCTTCAGAGAGCTATAGAAAGCATCTATAGGCGGGAGTTTTGTTTCTTGAAATCGATCAAAGGAATCGATATACTCATAGGGATAAACCCCCTTTTCCAAGAGTAAACTCGTACTCGCTGGAAACCTTTCGCAAAGTAAGTTAAAATCATCGGGTAGACAATTTTTAACCAACCGATCTAGCGAAGCCGCCATAAAATGAAAGGAGTCCAAAAATCTGAGTTGGCCAAAAGAAAACGAAATGTAATTTTCAGTATTTTTAGCGATCAACTTGATTGATTTTCCATAAAATTCGTGAGCACCTTGCATAATCAAGTGTGCGTCGTATTTCTCCAAGTTGTGTAAGATCACCGGAATGGGTGTTTGATTGGGCACTATTCTTAACTTGATATTACAACTAGCGAGCGCTGGGCCTCGGTACTTGCCCGTCACGTGGCAATGATCCCTAACCTTTCTAAAATTGTTGATGGGCTTTTTGCAATCTAAACATTTCCACTCTTTGAACTCTTTATCTTTGCCTTCGACTTTAACTATACGACAAAACTTGATTTTTTCTTCTTTTGTCTCTGGTGTTTTTGGAATATCACATTGACAGTGAGATTCACCCGCTTTCGCCCGATCTATCAACTTTTCGCAGATCCAACATCTATTACATTGTTCGTAAAGTTTTTGTAACTCGGGTGACCAGATCAACTTCGCTTTGTTTTTAAACGTTTCGTTGATATTCTCTGTTTCCTGAGAAAGTGACCCTACAAAATCAACAGCCGCGTCTTGGCCTCTGTAAGTCTTTTGGCTAGTGCAAACTCCATCGCATCTGACGACCGCGTATGAGTATCCACAAGGCTTGTGAATCTGTGTTTTGAGAGTGTTTGTGTCTGCTGGCGGTAATTTTTCTAAAACAGACTCAAAATCGGCGTAAATGACAAAAGGCGCGTCTTGCTTATTTTTGTAATTTTTAAACTTGAGTATATTTTCACCCTCGGCTGGCATTTCAACTTTACATGTAGGAACGTTTAAGCCTTGGCAATCTTCTTTGTGGCTGGCTAACTTTTCTTCCGTTTGGAAATGCGACATGCACTTGAAACACCAGTGTTTCTTATGCTCGTGATGATCGATATCACCCGTCAACCGAGAAAAGTTTTTAATCCAACAGTAGTGATTTTCGTCACCTTTGTTAAAGTAAAGTAAATTGATCGGTTCTCGCTGCGCTCGTAGTCCGCTCGCTTCACTCGCTCCTTCTTCTGGACGCTTGCTTTTGTGCAGAATGTAAATACCGTCTTTTTTGGTGTAACCAAACACATTGATCGCCAAGTTATTTTGCGATTCGATACGTGGAATTTGTGAAATCGGTGTTGGAAAGCTTATGTTTATAAAATTTAGACTGTCTGCTTCTGACCGGTAAGTCGAAGGTCGCTCCTTATTTATTTTATATTTTGGATTTGTTTCTAGCTGACTTTTGACTCCGTCTGAATACAGCTTCAAAGCTGCTCTCAACGCCCATCGGATACATTCTTGATCTTTATTTTGGACATTTATGATTGCTTTTTTGTCTAACAATTCCTTAGGTAACGGAATGTAAGAAGAACCGACTGGATTATATTTAACCACGTTGACATAAAAAGCGACAACTTTGTCAAAGATCCACCCCGAGCCTTTTTGTGTATGGGCCTCCACCTGTTCGATTTGTTCTTCGCGTTGCTTAGCGAGTGCATTTTTAACGTCGGCTTTATTTGCTATTACGTCTTGATCACTCTGAAAGGGAAAGGTGCCGTAGTCAATCGTTCCGTCAATTTTTTCCAATCTAAACTGCACTTTAAGATGTGTTTGTAATTTGTAACTCCCGATTTCTTTGAGTTCGGCTAACGCTGTTTTCTCTATCAACTGCTTGTAAAAATCAAAAAAATGTATTAGGTCATCTTCATAGAAGCGAGGAATCAACTCCCAATTACGAAAATTATCTTTAAAACGTCTTATACGTTTAATGTCTACTTCCTCGAGTTCTTTAGGTTGTGTATAAGCTTTAATCGCATCAATAAAGTCCTGTTTGACATATCTGTCTTTGCTTGCATAAGGAATATTATGTTTTTGTACCGTTTTCAACAGCTGCCGATACGACTGACGCGAGAGATATCTAAATTGTTTTTGATCCTCTTTGATAGCGTTTATTAGTTCAAATCGTGTATGATGTTTATTTTTAGGTGTCGGTAATGGGATGTTATACCGCTTGACAAAATCTTCTAAAAACGCCTTCTTAAATCGAGTAAAATATTTTAGTATTGGTCTGTGTAGAAGGTTGCTCATGTCTCTATTTATATATAGGTTTCTAAAATTTTTATCATTTTTTCTATCGACTTGACTTGGCATGTTTTTATATATAGGTCATTTATTTAAGGCGGTTTGTTTTGCTTTGAACAGAGCCAAGGCCACGAGTTCAGACCGGAAAAGCAAGGGAAAGTCCCTTTTTGTTTGTGCAGGTCGGTGCCAGTCACGAGTTGTTTAGCCAGCCGGGGTCAAAAGTTGAGTGGAAATCCCCGGCGCGGGTGGGTGAAAGAGATTTTGGCTCAGAAGGTGTATATTTACCCGGTATTTTAGAGCCAGATTTTGGGGTTGATGAGGTACCCAGGGAAAATTGTTAAAATCTGGAATTCCAGATTTTTAGGGTATTCCCCCGATTTTTTGAGTTGATGTACTACCCAGGAGTTTTTGCTGAAAACGGTGAAAAGGGCGTGTGATCCAGAATCGGCTCTTCTCTACTACTCCCCCTCCCCGTGCATATGTCTGTTCTGCACATTCTTGCATTAGGTCTTAAAAGAGTGCAGGGGAGAAATGTCTTGTCACAGAGGGGTAGATACAGACCAGAGACGAACGAAAGAGAAAATTTGCGATGGGACCAAGAAAATGAGCGTCGGTTACAATGTGCATCGAAACAGTAAAATACACAAAGCGCAGGCCTGTTTCTAGAGGAGCTTATACGCGAATAAAGCTCATAACAAGGGTCGGTGCAAGGAATTTTTCTCAGACAGACTTCTTGTTTTTCTTTATACATGTGCTCTTCTTCTGTGTATGGATACTATTCGACATCCTTTTGATAAATTACACTTTAATAACTATAAGTCCATGCAATCGGGAACACATTGATCAGTTTAAGTATTTTGTCTGCTCAACTTGGGAAGCTTATATTTGCCCATGGCAAATATTTCTGAGAAAGGTTTACTCACTGGCCTATTGCCATGTATTACACAACAAATCATCACAGAGACAGAAAGTTAGGATGGAAAAAAATCAATAATTCCGCTTTTTCTTCCTTTTTCGGCAAATAAATGCACATTGAGGCTTTTCCTTTGGACGTCAGCATCATTTTGCTGATGAACTGATGAATATGGAAATCTGCATTGGTATGAACTTCGATAATTGAAACAAAGTTAATTGAAACTCAGTAAAAGATGCAGTTTCAAAGACTCTCGTAAAACAATTGCATTCCATGGACCTTTAAAGAGTGGCAGCAATGAATTTCTCCAAGAAACAGTTTTTCTGGACTTTGGTACACTTCTTCATAGTATAAAAACTTTTACATTTCTATTAAAAGTTCTGTTAAATGCATTTAAAATGCACTTTAAATGCACATTATCCATACTTTCCTGGGCTACTAAGGGCGCATTTGCTGCGACATAAATTTTAGTGCATGTATGATGCGTTTGTATGTCTGTGATGATGATGTACACGAGCGGAGGATCTACAAACGAAATAGCGCCCTCAGTAAGGCAGTGGAGGGTGTTGTCCACCTCAGTAACTATGTCTGTGTAGTTTAGTGCAAAGGTTTCTTTGAGTAGTGAACTCAGAATGTCCTTCCTGAAACCAACTTCTAAGATATTGATGATTGCTAATTGCTATGCACATAAACACAATGAATCAGCAAAGAGTAAATTTATTCCAGCAAAATTTACACAAATATGTCGGAGCATTTATCATGTATACAAGACAATGTAAAACACTGAGGCTTCATCACAGTTTTGCTCATGAAAGTGTAAATATCATTAGCATAAAAACCAAAAGGGCAGTAAAATACCATTTACATAGTGAAATACAAGCTGAAAGTAATGTTATCTAAGACACACAGGTGCATTTTGAAGATATGTATTAAGTGTGACCCAGGCCAGAATTACTTCTCTTGCCAGCAACAATAAAATCAGACCTAATACGTGATGACATATAAATTCATTCTACCATAGTTTTGCTTTTTCACGGAAAGAAGGCATTAAAATAAAAACAGAAACAGTACTTTTAGCTAAGGAATTTAATTGCCTTAGCTAAAATTGTATTTGATAAAAGAGATTGATCCTTTTTTTAACATTAAAAAGCATTCTCTCCCCTATTTTGAACATACACACATATATTTAGATTGTGATTGAAAAGTCAAAGACTTTTTGAAGGCATATCATTCTTTCTCCCTTCCGAAAGAAGCAAAAAGTATCTATACAGCATTCAAGCATTCATTTCATTTTGCTTTTAGAGTGATACCATTATTAAATGAACTTGGGTAGTTCTATGAATTTGGGGTCCAAAAGTGGGACATTTTTGTGTTCCTGTTACACCTAACCTGTGTAATTTGACATGGAAATATTCCTGAAATTGATTTAAACTCTTTCAATTTGTTTGGCAAAATCTTTGCATCAATTCGTTACTCTCCAAAATTTGAGAATGTGTTCTGAATAACAAAATCGTATGTCAGACTTGGCAGGAACAAACAAAAATTTGACCCCTAATTTATAGAATGACCCAATTGCAAGCATTGCAAACTGAGTAATTAATATTATGAATACATGTATATGCAAATGAATTGCTTTCTACATAAGTTCTGTAAACAAAATCTTTTAGCTCTTTGTCTTTATTTTAATTGACCAGAAGTAGCTGACATGGTTCCATTTATTTCAAAGTAGACATTTCTATCTTAAGGACTTCCCTGAATTTCACTGTTTTATTTCCTTTTTCACTTCCAATGAAAGGGGCATTAATTGTCATTTAGTTTGCCTTGTGCTCAATTTCATTTTTTTTCCCTAATTTGTTCGGTAACTTTTTGTTTTCTTAATTTTTTTTTTTTAAAAGTTGCTTCCTTAAGTTTTATTACGTGTATGTATTTTTTTATTTGGCACTCCTTGAAATTCTTTCCCCTCACTTTTAATTTGCAAAAACTGGGAAAAGCTTGTTGTATTTGTTGTTATTTTTTACAAATTAAAGTAAAAATAGAGAGCTTTTTCTAATAGACTTGAAGTTTGTGGTAAGGCTATGTCTGAGTAAACTGGCTGTGAATCTGAGTAATGAGGTAACAGCAAGTCACTTCCAATTCCATTAGTACCTAGGTTACTTCCAGCCACAGCTGTGTCCCTATCAACTGGCTCTGGCTGGGCATAACAAACACATCTATTGGAAGTGTCTACAACTGCTTGTCAGTGGTTTTCCTTGATACCTATGCTATTTCCAGTAACGGGATGTACGAGTCAGCTTTTGTAGCCAGGAGTTACATACGTGTCGATCAGAAGCGGCTGTAACCGCTTGCCAAGGGCTTCCAAAATGCCTGCAGTATTTCTAGCCACAGCTATGTCTACATCAGCTGACTGTGGCTAGGAATAATACACATGTCTATGGAAAGTGGCTCTAGCCGCTAGCTTATGTCTTGCAATAGTGAATGTGTTATTTCCAGAAACAACCGAAAACACTGACAAGCAGCCACAAAAGAGCAAAGCCCACCATCAAAAGTCGGGCACCCAGCCACACTGGGTGCAGAGCTTTGGGCAGGCGGTCTGGTGCTCGCCTTTCAGTGGGCAGGAGGCCTGGGCTTGTTCCACCAGTGCAGGCAGGTTGGTGTGGGTGCCGTCACAAAAGGGCGGATTTTTGGTGTGCTTGCACAGGCAGATGGAGTACACACTCTGTGGTTTCTCTGGGACAACCCACTTAAGAGATTTGAAGCCTGTGCCTTTGTGTTTTCCTGGAATCAATGAATCATAAAAGTAATGTAAGGGGACACAGCATTTCTATCAATATAGTTCATCACCAGTTAAAGAGTAAAAAATATCAGTAAAATGAACCATGAGAACAGTCATTACGTTGTACATGTACATAATGCCATGTGTACCAACTGCTGATACAACATCGTGCTTACATGTATAGCAAGGTAACTTTTGGATCTCCAAGTTCTTGTACTGTTTTATGCCAACAATATTGGGACAAATTTCTCCCTCACCATCACACCAGGGTTGCTTCTTACTCAGCCCACAAGTGCACCACTTCTTCTTCTTGCCTGGTTCAAGATCTCGCACACTGGCTGGACCATACTGCATCAAGTGGAAGAAAAAATCAGAACCGAAATAACAAACTGCCATCAAAGTTTGGGCTCTACCTCAGCAACCAGAGCGCTGAGGCAATCTCTTCAGCAGCCAATGGTGTGTTTTTACAGAGCAGTGTCCAGCCTCTGTCAGAAATACCCGAATCCACAAAACAGGGAGGAATTCCACATCAGACCATCACAATTTTGGAGTGTCACAAGCAGTGAAGAGTTCAAAAACAGCATCGGTGTATTTGGCTACTTTGGGGGATTTTAGCAATGAGGGGGTTCAGTACCACAGGAACATAGGCTTGACAAAATACACAGTTTCATGTAACAGGTTAACTAACTGGTGTTTTCGTTTGTCTGAGGTGGAATTCTGTCCTGCACCCTACATGTAGGTTTTCAACTTGTTCCCCTTAGATAGGCTGTCTCTTTTCCTTACTTGATTCTTCAACACACATTAAAGCTTGTGAGAATTTTTGTGGCTTGGATACAGATTCTTCCCCATATAGAGGTCCACTTTGTGGTCAGGTGGTGGCCATGTTGAGCACATGCTGACCAATTTTCTGTTGGAAGGCACATGTACAGCAATTGAATGTTCATTTGACATGTTCCCCACAAGCCTCCCTTTTCGACGGGGGAGGGGGACTCCTTTTGTTGGGTAAATGGAGTAGAGGCTTCACTTACACCATTAACAATTATACATGCACATGTATGTCTATGCTGTAAATTGTCACAAGAAATGCAAATAAAATTTTTAAAAAATTGTAGGCACATGCTAACTCTAAATGTAGTGTCAGTGAAAAGCAAAATTTCAGTCCCAACCTCATCTTTGCTGGGCAATGAGAAAGTCATTTTGTTTTGTTCAGGACACAAAAGAGCCATAAAAGATACATAAAGAAGCAATCTGTAGGGTCACAGGCCAAATGCTACTCTGACTACTTGGGCAATACTGGGCCTACATGGTCTAAAATGGTAGGCCTTATCAAGTACCGGTAGGCACATTGAGAACCGCTGGTCGATCAGCACAGTTGTTCAATCGCACTGCCTCATTACAAAATCTGGATGTGTTTATGCTCCAATGAAGCAGATAGACTGCATCACATTAAACTGTTGATGACCTGACAAATGATGAGTCGATTCTGTTCTTGCTGTTTGAAATATCTGACTTTACTTGATTGGTTGATGGTGGAATTGTCCCTTCATCATGCAATAACATCAACAGATCACACAACGATTGCCCAAACACTCGCACTGGTTGCGCCCAACATACTGTACACACGAAACACTTTCTCTCCAGGAGGGAAGAGTCGCAAAGGCACTTTGTACCCTTCGCAAATCCCCCTTTTAAACATTGAGTGCACATCATACACGTCAAAGTGTTTATAAAGGCAATTTGTGGGGTCCAAGTTTGGATCGCAGTTACCAGGATGTAGCTCCATGCATACAGTAAGGCTGTGAGTGGCTCTCTTTTAACATTTGTCTTTTATACTGTCTCCATCACAACCTTACTTCAATGTAGGACATTAATGCCTGAAATCTTAACTGCAGAATAGTGTCTCTGAATAGGAAGTCAAGGCACCAGACAGGTGCTTCTCATGTGAATTACACATCACACAGCACCAGGTAGGCCTACCTTGACTTTCTAAGCACAGATGCTCCACCATCGTTCTGAGACATCTGGGTATTATTTTTTAAATGGCGATCAGCCCACAGACCTACATCCCAGATCAGGTAAAAGCATGATTAGGATTCAAACTTGAGACAATTCTGCAGTAAGACTTCCCGGCATTAATGTCCTACACTGAATTAGGGCTGTGATGGCAACAGTCATGTATGACTAGTGCACAATAAATCTATGTTTTACATTGTAATTTCCATTTTTTTTCAGGGAAAGAAAAAGTCCAAAATCCATCCATTGCAGACTCATCTGGTTCCTTTTTCCAATGCACCCAACTAGTGTGAAAAAATTGGCAGATTCAACCTGTCTGAACAAACTCACGTAACAATAGCCATGATAGCCACTGCATAATTATGGTAAAGACAAAATGTCAACAGAGGGGCACTCGCCACTGCGCCCCGTTCACAGCCCAAATTTGGACCATGTTCGACAAGGCCGCTCGTACCTTGCTCCATAAATAATCGTACATGTCGTAGAAAAACTTGAAAGACACTTACCTGAAACACTGCAGGGCACAGTCTTTCCTTCTTTTCCATGTTTTCCTCTGAGGCAGCCATACTTTCAGCAGTTGTACAATATAAGTTTATGTGTCGATACCCTGCTCCCCTTGATCCTGGCTTCACTGTAACTTGAGCATTACGGGCTACCTGCACGAACATCGTTCATGACCACATGACACATGTACTTGTACATGCATGTACATGTTGGTGTACATGAACACGTGTCCGTGACTAAGGCTAATGGTGATGTAAGTATAATTTACCATAAGTGTATCCGTTTCCGGTTGTGAATACTTCGTCCACACGCGGTACGCAAGAACGGACCACAGAGAGTGCAATTGAAGTAGCGCCCTCAATAGGCATGTAAACGACTCCTATCTCTGAGGGCATGTACAACCGTTGCCGTAACTTTGAACTACGGATGAGACAGATAAATGATTTCGAAGAGGTAAAATTTACAAGTCTACAATCACACACCCGAAGGGTACGATAGTGGAGAGTGTCCACTAAAAGCGACTAGTATGTTGAGATTAAGTTTTACGGAAATGTAGTTGGGGACGGATCTATAAGATGAGATCATCGACCCCATCTGATAGGCCCTACATCTAAAGAACCTCAGTAAAGGTATATTAACCACGTACTTCGGCTATTTTTTGAGTGTACGAAAAAATACAAAGGAGCAAACACCCACACTTACACGGCTACACTTGTGGAGTATTTCCTTTGTACTTGTGTACAAAACTACTCCCACACAACACGCAAAAATTTTCAAAATACTCCCATGGAAACCAAATTCATTTTCCTTGGTTGAAATTCGACCGTATGTCCCCTTATATTAAACACTTCAATTTGCGACGGATTTTTACCCATCAAAAATTTCCCCTTTTTGAGTTATTTCCAAATATCGTTTCGTGAAATTCTTGTGGGGTACCGTCTCAGTACCCCACAAGTACCCTATGGGATCATCTTCCCATTGTTCCGGTACCCCACAAAGCACCATGTAAAAGCGCAAAAGAACGCCAAGCTTAAATACCTTCACTAACGGTGACAACTGCGTAGTACCCCTTCCCCTGTACGAAGAAAATGGTGTTTTGAAAGAGAAACAGTGTGAACTCGTAGAGTGTTCCCACGATCATTTACAGGTTGTCTATGATTTGAACCACTGTGACCGACAGAGCATCCCTTATCCGTCCGAACCAACAACGTGAAGGTCCGTAGGCCCAATCCGGCTCAAGCTTTGGGCCAAAGGCGGGCGGTGTACGTTTTCTGACAAAGTTTTAGAGAAATTGTGGTTATTGCCCAACCAAGCTACTTAACACGCAAAAAAGTAAAACTTTTTCAAAGAAAATGTGGAAAACTGTGATTTATTTATTATTTGTACATCGAGTTATGGAGTCGCTTGTTATGTTTTGGATGGAATCACGCTCTAGATCATGAATATGGAAATTTCCATTGGCTAAGGAAACCACCAAATTTCTCCGGTCTACTGCCACAAAGAAGACGGATGGCCATTGCAACATAAAAAGTAAAAACAAACAGACAGTAAACAAACAAACAATAAAAACACCTTACTTACATGACTCCATAGCAACAGTTGAAATAAACCACAGACCAGTAAGCACGGAGTAAACACTTCAAGTACCCCCGGTACAAATTTGGGGAGGTTAGTATAGTAGATGGTAATAAAAAGATTAGCATATACATGAAAATAAAACAGTACAAACAATTCCAAGGCTGGTACATGTGTGATCAGTAAGCACACATGTTCCCAAGCACTGCATAAGCAGTAACGTGTGCTGTAACTATTGAGTAAGCGAAAGAACCGTGACGTTATTAATGTCATTAAAATGTGTAACGGTCACGAATATTTTGCTTAATACACTGATAATAAAAGTGAGGAATAATCACATTCATAGCAGAACTAAAATCTGTTTCGTGTTAATCGTCACCTCTAGAGAGGAATCGTGGTGACACGTTAACTCTGAACAAGCCGGACACAATAATATTTAGCCCATATCTCAGCCGGCGGTCGGATTCCACTATCCCCAAGAACTCGGCTCTGTGCCTCTTTTGATATTTTTAAAACTTGGCACCCATATAAAAAAGGAAATCGGAGCACTCCATCACAAATGGGAAAGTTAAACTCAATCAAACAATTCGGTCATTAGAAGTTCAAGGCTATATGCGTGCCACCCTTCGTGCACATGAGCACACATAATTATCTAGGCGAACCGTCTCTAAAAAAAATGCGCGCTGCACAAGAACGGTTGATTCGATTGTTAGAAAATTGGTGTCGAAATGACTGCGGGGAACACGCTGAAAACTCTGGACAGCTCAGTTCCTTTAACCCTCATAGAGCCGGGGGGCAAGAATCCTCCCTCTTGTTCATTTTTGCTTATAGCATCTCTGGGATTGATTTCTGCGTTACGGTACGGTATGACAATTTGGCCCCAAAATTATGAAAACTGGACGTGGCGTTCTCCCTCAGTGAAAAATTTTATGAGGCAGGATGAAGTATGATGTGAAATTTACCATTGACTTTGTACACAGAAGCACATCGTACAAAAGGCAGTGGTTTCCTTTTGTCAGGAAGTCTCTTGTTTTGGGGAAGGTATATTAATTGTATAAATTAACTTTAATATGCATATTACTGTATACAGCTCATAGCATCTCTGGTTTCATTTCCACTGAATATACAATCCATACAACATCTTTGATGTGAAAAATGCAATAAAATGGTCCGCCAATCGTGGAAGATAAAAAACTAATATCATGAAAAAAATAATAAGTCATAATTATGCAAACACTTAATTAACTCAAACATAATTTCACACAGATGATTAGTATGTATGCCTTTATGACACTGCCAAATTTCATTGAAATACATCATCGTATATTACGGCCGAGATCTGCGGGCGGGGGCAGATTTTGCCACCCCCCCGGCTGTGACAAGGCTAAAAAAAAAAAAAAAAAAAAAAAAAGGAGAGAGAATCCGTCACCCAGTTCTCAGGCTTATAGTATAACGACCAAATACGGACATTTCACAACAAACATGATGCTGATGAACATTATAAAAAGGCATACAGAATTATCATGGACGTCCAAACTTTAGGCAAACTATTACAAACCCTAAAAGGATGACAAGTGATAAAGCCCAAACGTTAGAGGTCACGCACGCAGTGACCTTCCGAACCATACAGTTGCTCGCCTGTGGGGAGTTTACACAGACCTGTACTGTACCGTTTGACAATAATTACAAAAAATATTTCTTACTCGAGAAAACGTTAAGTTGGATTAACATTTCAGTGTCCAAAGCGTCATGTAACATTGTATGAAAAGTTACCTTGAGATGGATAAAAGAAATCGACTTCAATAACAACCCTTCACTTCCGGAACTGTACCGTTCCAGGTTTCCTTGTTTGATCATGTTTATCTTAGATACAGTACTTACGTAAGAACGATCATAGCCTATTGAAGATTTACTAACACTTATAGTCGACGGGCTGTATATTAAGTTGGGCTGGCATGTAACGGGCATAACGTTCAGACTGATTAGTTCGCTTATTGATGCAATTACGTAATCACATAATATTCTAAACTCCTTTTAGAGTCCTGTTCTTATTTACGATTTTAGCTATAAGCAGTGTACACAATCAGTGTACGTGATAAGTGCATCGGCGCTCGGTGACCCTGCAACTGCGTGTGTATCCCTGAGCGCCCCCTCCCCCAAAATTTACTCTAGTTACCCAACTGATCACCGACTTGTTCTTGGATCCAGTCGGTGTAAGCCGACAGCCTGGTGTAAATCCCATATCGACCCTCTACGGCGCAACCCTCTCCCCAGCTGACAATACCAATCTGGACCCATCGTCTGGTACCGTCTGCCACGGTTAGCTGCCTCATGACAGGCCCACCTGAGTCCCCCTTACATGCATCAGAACCGCCCTCCGGTACTCCCGCGCAAAACGCGATATCGGGCCTGTAATCTGACACAGTTGCACACTGAAAGTGATGGAGAAAACTCTGCCTGCATTCCTCGTGTGTCCGCACGGGGACAACGACGTGCCGGAGGCGAGATGATGTTGTCCGGTATCCTTCAATGCACAGGTTACCATAATTGTAAGGTCGTGTCGTACCCCAACCAGCAACAAACGTGGGTTCTCCTTTCGGCGAATAAAGTGTTCTCGCTGAACAGAAAAAGACTTTTCTTAGAGGAAGCCAGATTTATGGTAGAAAAGGCATCATAAGGAAAAGAAGTGCCATTTGAGCTGGAGGTGTGCCTGATGGCAGATTGGAGTTTGCAAAATCAGCAATCAATGCAATGAATAACAGACACCAAGGTTACGTTATTCGCACTATATAAAATCTGCAGCCAAGCATCATACAATAACCACGACAAATCCAGAGTGTTACGCGAGGGACTCGTGCATGGCATCGAGTGCAAAATGATTGAATCCGCTTGTGCAGGGTTCTCTGGTCAGATTTTCCTGCTTTCTATTACCTCAGCAGTTACATATTCTTTCCCTTGCGGTTATCACAATAGTGGCTCAGACTACAAACTTTCTAGTTAGGAGCGATAGGCTTGGGACAAAGCTGAAAGGAAGGGTAAATTTTGCATTGAAACTGTGATTCAAGCCGCAATGTTTCGAGAAAGGGGATTACAGTTTGGGGCTGTATTTATTTCATTCATGCAGCGACTTTAACTTTACCAGTAGAGCCTCCCTTCGTAAGTTTCAACAGGAGTTTGGTGAGTGATGCAAGGGGATTGTCTTAAAAGCTACCGAAGTTTTTTTACATTGAGGATGCAAAACAAATGGTTTTATTTGGCCTTGAAGCAACCCTTACCTTTTGCAACAAATTGTGGCATACAGATGGGTGTTATTTTCGAGTTCAGCTTTACACTGCAACTCAGCCGTAAGAGGGCGATATCATTATCGAGGTTGACCGATGAGTTGAATGCTTCGTGCTTTATCAGGGCGTCGTCACCATCAAGGGTATACACCAGGGCTGGATCGAAAAGTTGTAGAGATGATGTAGATTTGTCGATAAACCCTGAAATGAAGAGTATCGGCATTAACAACGAGTGTATACAAATAAAGCTTGGAACTGTACTAGCTCCTACGGCTAGACCTCAGTTTCTCAGACAGGCCAAGAACGCGTACTTATTATATGCAAAAGCTTAATTATTCACTGAAGTGCAAGGGTCACTTAGTGATAAAAGGTAGTACAACATCGATCATTTTTTATCTAATTAATTCTTCTAATTATGTGAAAAATACCAAAAAATAACTAGGTTGTCACCACACAGCTAGGGTCTGTTGTCTGACATTACATCGGAAAACTGAAAATTGGAACTTGTTTTGGTCACTGCAAAACCTGTGGTGTTAAAAACAATGCTTTTTGGTGTTATCAAATGACCACACATTAATTAAAATAACACTATTGGTGTTACTTTACACACCTACAAGTATTACAATGCAATGGAAGGAGTTAAAAGTAACACCACGGGTGTTGAAATAACACTATAAATTTTATCCATACTGAAAAGTGTTGGTGAATTCCTCTGATAACACCGAGTGTGGTGAATGTAACACTCCACTTTAGGCAGTTCACCAAACACTGTGACTGGCCTGGATGTGATTTTCCAACAAAATGGAAAGATGGCTCACCTGGTACATGAAGTGATTTACGCAAGGATTATCAAATATCACACCGCAATAGATAAGACACAAAAGATAAGAAACACCCAATGTCTATACCGTAGCGTTACTTTATTAAGGTGTTGTTTAAACGGATCATTAAACATTAGAGAATGCCCATGAACTAGGGACTCAAATTCACTCTTCCTATTGGTCAATCGTGTTAAGGCATGATGGGAAACAATACTGCGGAGGAAAATCACATTCATGTAAATGAGACAACCTACCCGTATAAACTCTAATGTTGGACGCTGGGCAATCTTTGAAGCAATGTGCGGCTGACAGAACCCAGTTACTAGCAATGAGGCTGCCGCCACAGAAGAAGGTTGGCTGAAAGAATATGTCAGAAACTTTAAAAGCCGTTCAAATGAACAGCATAGGGTGACCATTTTTATTTGTTACATGCACAACGTGGTACGTGAAACGACTAAAACGATCAATTTGGGATAGACTTCATGTGCATACCTGCATGCAAAAGGAAAGACAATCAGAAAGAAACGTTGACGGTTCAGTGAAGATAGTTCCACTTTCTGGAAGCCGTTGACAATTTGTCTTTCAGGGAACAAAGCTCTTCTGTCTTTCTAAGGCTCTTGAGATTGTAATGTACGTGTTTGGGGCAAAAGCGGTCGGTGGATAAATTTGGGATCAGTAAGCACTGATGGACTGGAGGTTGGTTTGTGGCATGAGAGGCACTTATTTAAGCTTGGATGTTTGTACTTCTACCACAGTAACTCAATTTTCCCAGTTTTTTATCCCGCTGATGAGGTAACTCCGAATAATATAAATGCCTCAAAACTTTGAGAATAGCAAGCCTTTGCGCAAATTTGAGCAAGCCCTGAAGCCAAATTAGTCGAACAGTAGTTACTGAGTAGTTCTTGACTGAACTTAAAGCAAAAGCAAGTTGTAGTACGTACACTGAATTACCTAATCATACATATTGTACTATTTATTGTATTACCAAACATCTTTTGCAGTTACGACAGAATAGCGCCACCTGCCAGGGCCATTTGCCTTCCTCTGCATAGTCTCCACCTGATATCCTTCCCCAGATCTGACGAGTGGTGTTGGTATTGTACCTATCGGTATTGTACCCACAAGCCAAGTAGTTACCTTGATGGAATAATAAAAATATTGTTACAGATATCATTGGGTTTACGAAGTTTGCGTGGGAAAAGTCTGTCAGGCCTTTTCGGCACGATGGCATGCACTCCTGCAGTGTTGGGCGAAGCACGGTTGTTACAACAAGCCCCAGAAATATCGGAGTACAAGATCATTGAGAAAAAAATCTTCCTGAATCATGACCCCCATGTGCCAAAAGGCAATGCACCATGTGGACATCGTACAGAAATCGTTACCTTTGACAATTCCCCAGGCTCGAAAAAGTTTCGATCACACTCCCAAAATCGTTGGGCTTTCCAGTCCTCATTTGCGGAGCGGCTCATGGGATTACATGTATGGTGTCTGTCTTCATGCATGTTTCATTTAGAATTTAATTGTCACAAATGCGATAGGCGAACATTTTTTCCTCTGCATTTAAACGCAGTTTTGAGCCAGGCACAAAATTTAGAGATTGCATGCCCCAGGCAGGAGGCACTGAATGATTGGCGTGACTGATACCTATTTTTGCCGTAGTATAAGAAGCCAGTGTTGCAACTCGTACTACATGACTAAGTTCCGCTGGTGTATTATTTGATTTGGACATTTTAAAAGAAAGTAATTTTCGAGAAGATCGTCTTGCAAGATCAGTTGCAATCCCAGTTTTGCCTTTGACAGAGGGTAATCATACCGGACGAGGCTTGCCGAGTTTCGTTCCTTGGTGGAACACTGTCGTTGTCTTGCCCTTCCGTTAGAGTGGCAAATGTCAAGGTAGCAGACTCAGGATCAGAGATGGATGACTGTGAACTTTCGGAACTGCTCTCATCCAAAACAGGGTCTCCTGCAAACACCAAGTATAAAGCGCAATGTGTCTCCGATTAGTCATACGATGTTATGCAGTAACAGCAAAGCGGGGAAGACTGCATCTTGGTGAAACTTCAACTACCTAGAAGTCTCTGAAGTGTTTAAGGGAACCTAGTACCTTGAAAAGGTGAACCTTGTATGCTAAACTATTTCTATTTCGCAACAAGATGAACAGAGTTTTCCACATCAACAATTACTTGCTTCTTAGAACGTTTCAACAGATTTTATGCCTCACATTGGAGAAGGAACAAATACAACAATCTGCCGTACTTTCCGGACAAGGTCCCTGGCTAGCGACCTGAATGTCTAGATCGAGCAGACAGGCGGTAGCCTTCAGTCTGCAGATGCTGGTGTACGTGTAGCCGTCACTCCCACAGTATTGCTGGTGGCTTGTGGTGTCATCACACTGCTGGGGGTTAATGCAGTTGCACGTCCACTGGCCGTAGCTGTTTGGTACACATCTCTGCCAGACCTCACAATTGCAAGTGTCTGGCGTTGGTAACGTGCCAGTGTCAAGCTCATCTTCATCATTAGCTACCAAAATATGGATAAGGGCTTGCCGAGGTAAGATATAACCTGTTCAATATTAAACTATTTCAAAAAGTGCGACTGCACATCTGTCGCAAATCTTTGAACAGCAACGGTTCTGTCAAAGCCATGTTTGAGAAATAGATCTTTTCTTCAAGTTGATTATGTTCAGGTACCTGATAGGCTACGCTTATATAAATGCTTCCTGCAGGAAGTCAAAATTATAGTTACAAAATGCTTTTCCGAAAGATAGCATTTCCAGCAAAAGGTTTTACTTTTAACGATTATACACACGTGAGACAAGATTAAACTTCCTTCATTGCATGTTTTAAGATGAAAAGGCTTTCAGTGTTAGATGATAGTGGGAATCAAGCAATTTAGATCTTGCCTAACTCCTGACTGCCTGTTGAGGCCCTTCTGATGGCGTCTTTCATTAATTCAAAACAAAACTGTGCCTCACCATTGCAAGTAGGGAAGGGATGGGACCAGCGTCCACCCTGGCACGTCAGGAACGTTTCCCCAACATTATGGAATCCTAATATGCAAGAAAATGCTAACACTGAGCCTTGAGATGTACCTCCGTCTACCTTGAGTCTCAGGTTGGGGTCGAGCTCTTCCATGCGGATCTCAGGACACGCACGAGCTGGCAGTGGAACATAAGGCACCAATATTAATTCGTTCTCATTTGTTTGGCATTAAAGGAACCATGAAATAGAAATATTTCTTATAAATGTTACAAAAAATCTTGAAATTACATCTTTGGGTTCCAATTAACCTAATTTAAAATTTTTGTTTTGCACTTTTAACCCATATTTTGATGCTTTGTTGTTTTTATGCTAATTCTATTTTCATATTCATGAGCAAAACTATGATGTCATCCAAGGCACTGAATTTCGATGTTGCAGTGATTTGTGCACAGAAAAATTCTAGGTTTTTTTAACCACTGCTAGGGCAGATTTTATTTTCTTTGGCAATGTATTGCTGTGTAAGTAGATGGCAATAATTTCGCAAACACCCTTTTCACAGAAATGTTTCCAGATAGCAAATTTGGGATTCACAATTTGAACATGAAAACCTGCAACCTGAAGAATGTCTTCCTGTATTTACATCAGAGCAAAAGCGCCCTCATTTGTCCAGAAATGTTTGGTCAATTTTTAATGTTTGAAAGAGTGCACCGTTCAGTTCATGAAACTCAAAAAAACATTTCAAACAGTCTTCATACATGGAAGAAGAGTACAGATATACACAAGAGTGATTCTAAGGAAAGTTCATTTCCTGGTTCATTTAAACATAACAAACTGAAAATATCCGATATCACACCCCAAAAGGGATGCAGATATGGGTCCAACAAGCTTACAACTAGTTCGATGCAAAACGTAATTTGCCAATAGGCTCTATTTGTGAACGAGAGATGTCACGTTTTTTTCAGCAACAACATTCGTTTGGGGCAACAGTTTTGTGCGTGCTTTTAGGTTTGAGAGCCTAGCAAGCAGAACTTATAATTAATACCACTTTTCACTGGAACGTTTGGTATGTTTATGACCCTGGTCAAACAGTCGAACAAACAGCATATTTCCATTCTCTGCAGGCAAACAGTTATTGGACCCAGAGCAGGTACCTAACTGGATGCCAGTAAATTTAACTATATCATTGAAGCTTTACACAGATCAGCTTAACTGCATTGGCTACAGTCAGCAGGGCTTCTTTGAAGGACAGAACCATTGACGAGTGGAAACATATTACAGAGAGACGGGGGGGCTCCCATTGGCAGTCTATGGGTGTAGTCACTGACAAAACTAACCCTTGTTTTTGTTTCAAAATTGTTCTAGGAGTGCGGCAAGAGGGATGAAAGACAAAGGTGTGGGGTTCAAAGAGGAGAGGACATAGGTAACCGCCACACCCATTTTGATGCTTCAACGCCTGTACTTGAAAGGGATTTGGTAGCAGAAACCATGGCTAGAATGAGGCTGGCAGATTAACACTTCTTGAAAAGAGAAGGTGCTTTGGAACAGAAATGTTGTAGAGCCTGCGTACACACGATAACCTTTTCACCTCCATGTGTTAGGAAACTGAGTCTTATTCCATTCCTACCTACTGTATAGTTCAAGTCTCAGATGCTGTGGAGCTGTGGTTTTACCTCACTTTTTGTGTCATAACTGACCAAAGACAGCAAAGCAACTCGGTAGATTTGATTTTTAATTCTTGACGCATCACTCAGTCACTAGATTTCCAGAATAACAAATCCCTCTCATATATACAGTAAGTTTGTAACTCACCTCTGCAGTACGGTACGTCTCCTATCCATTCTCCAGCATTGCACTTGATCTGCTGCTCCCCTTGGAGATCGTATCCCTCGTTACATTCAAATGACACTGTCTGTGACAGGCGGAAGTCATTGCCAATACGACGGCCGTTCAATGGAGGCAGTGGCTCTCCACAAGATACAGCTAGGGAAAATTATAAGTGATGCAGAAAAAAAGACAGCAGATGATTTTAGGAGTTTACTCAATCACAACAGTGGATCACATGATGAGGAAAAAAAGATTAAAAGAACATGAAACATGTGCACACTTGGTAACTTCAGCATTGTTCACTCATGTATAGAAATTATTGCATAGTTTCAATTTAAAACTCAAAGCGTTAAAGACCAAAATGCAGATTTTGATAATAAATCAGTTGATACATGAACTTACCTCTTACCTGTATAGAAAGTAAATGGTAGTCCTCACTCCCTGCCTTCAAACATGTATAAATCCCGGAATGACTTTCTATTGGTCTACCAAACCTTTTCCCATTTTCTATTGGTGTAAATCCTTCTGAGTGACTGGCCCTCAGTGATGATTTTCCTCCTGAGACAATGCATTGGATGGTCAGTTCACCAACACGTGGGTAGATGAGCAGGGTTCCGTTAGCAAGGAACTGGTGGAGCATGGTGTACAGGGAGGGTATGGCGAAGCTAATCGCTGCAGACTCTATCATTGGAATCAAAAACAGATACCACAATGAACATCCTCTCCCCTTAAAAATCCCTTGACATACCATTGTGCCCTGAATTTTCCTGAACTTTTTATAAAAGGATTTTTCAGCCTGTTAAAAGATTAGCAATCACCAAAATACCCCTGAGAAACCTCCATTGCTGAGTGACCAGTGAAACCATATAAGTGTTTAATCCCCTAAAGAGTGTATGGGGGTACTATATGGTCTGCCCATCATTATCATGGGGGATAGGGCCTCAAAAACCTATAATCACCTGGTCAATATCTGTGAAAAAGCCCTTTAGGATTTCACAAGGAAATGGTATATCGAGGGATGAATTCCAAACACTATGTCAGTCTCTCAGACTGACCAGCGAGTAAGGGCAGCGAGTTCTAGCGATGGTGAACTTTTAATTGCAAATTAAAGTGTCTGCCACTCAACACCTTGCATGTATACCAAATTGCATACAGAATTGTGTCCATGTACATATTTGTATAACGGATGGGAGTCCGCCCTGTTAGTAAAATGGCCTTTATACAGGCATCTTGTATTGAAATGTGTGACTTTACTGCACTAACCCTACGAGTTTGTGTTCAGTAACCTCCAAATATCTGGCAATAAGGCGCAGTCACATGGATCCTGCCGTTTTTTACCTCTGTTATTCTCGCCTGCTGATATGGACTCCTCAAAATTTATCAAAATGCCTAAAGTTACCAGACTACCCTCAAACTTTGGGGCAAAATGGGGCATCAAAACAGAGAGCAATAAGGGGTTATAATGTATTAGTAAAGAGTACAACTACAATGGCCAGCTTTGCACATAAGTTTAACATGAAAACATACCACATCTCGGCACTTATAAGTCTACGATACTGGGTATTTCAGCATCTGCCAAAATGCCTTTCAATAAGATTTCCTACAGCTCTGGGTAAATGTCCTCGATAAAAAGCCTTTCGGTCGCAACCTGAATGCCTCGCTTTATACTGTCTTCGTAATTTAAGATTACTGTGCATGCAGCAACATATGCACAACTGCATACCACATCTCGGCACTGGTCCATCCCATTGGCCGTCATTACACATTCGGAGCGCACCAGTCATTAATTTCTTCTTCAGTGGATCCACACAGTGTGATATCATGTAGGAGTTATGGTGAAACACAGTGCGGAGGCTGTCAGGTAGCTTGACTAAGCCATCCACGTACTGTCTGACATGTGGGATCGTGGCTGGACGAGAGCAGGAGCGCTTCTGAAATGCAGCCTCTGTCAAACAAAAAAGGAAATTGGTTAAATATTCGATATTGACTATTTATAAAAATATGACAGGTGGATGACAGAAGAAGTGGAGGAACAGAAGACAAAGAAAAATGGGACAATTTACAGAGCGTTTAATGTGAAAACATCTCAGACTACATGTACCAGACTGCCTGACAAGTAAAAGTACGTTGCTCAATTTGTCCTAAGAATGCCGGCTGCAATATCTGGAACATCCAACCCAGTGTCCCCATTTTGTGCACATGGTTAAAATTGTAATTTAAGTCTAAATTCATGTCTGTAGCTAACATCGTCATTAGAGAGAGATTGAAAACTGTGATTAAATCATTTGCCTTAGCATCATGTTGTCTGGATGGGGCAAAATCAAATGCCCTCATGCTCTGATTGTTCCCTTTGGTTTTGTGCACACACGTACGTGAAGTGCGGGGACAACTGCAGTCCCAAACATCGAAAAATAACAAACTGTCCCTTTGACACGGGAAACCAGCATGCCTTCCCATTCATACACACATCCAGTCGAGCAGGTGGTGTAGGTAGACCTTGTGTAGTGCCCAGACTCAGCAACTGAAAGTGGCCCGCTACTGCAAATATCACTCCCGGGCACAGCCTGAGGTGTTTCACTTTACATTATTACTAGATGCTCAGAGAGCTTGTCTTTTCCGTAGAATATGTTTTTTGGGGGTGGAAAATATAATCCCAAGCAGTCAGGTCGGTTTATTGTGCAATAATCCTGGTGTACAATGATTGAACACTTGGCGGTTGCAGGGATTTGGAAAGGTTGAGCAAACTATAGATGTCTTACTCATATTTCAACCTCACTGTGTAAACAATGCCAAAAATTTGTGACGTGAAAAGCATTATTTCTCTTATGTCTCTTTATACGACGGAAAAGTATTACATTATTTACACGCACTGTACTGAAAACTGCTGAACATATATTTTCCTATAGCTGAAAGCACAAACTAGTGCAGTCATACTGCATGAGTATAACTCTGCAGGCTTTCTCGATCAGAACACACAGCCACGAATGTTTGTCTTACCGCAGGATGGCAAGGCAGGAGTCCAAGCGCCATTTGAACACATAGAGTCGACTGCCTTCCTCCCATTTGCACTGTAGTGGTTAATACAGCGAGTGACAATCCAGTCACCTTGACCAAAATTGATTACAGAGTCAATCAAGGCAATGTTTTGGCCATTGTGGAAGACCAAGGCATTGGGTGGAGAAGGCGTGGGGCATGGAGCATTTGCATTCGGTGTTTCTGTTACTGGCACTGTGAATAAATAATCAGAGAAGACGTAAACGATAATAAATGTTTGTTCTTTAAGTGATGAGCTTGAGTAATTGCTGACAAGTTTTGATTTCCATGCTAGTCCTCAACTACATGTACATTTAGTTGAAAACATGATAATGTTCAAAGCATCAAGGTGATGACTGACACTTGGTATAAATTTTTTGCCAAATTCAGAACAAATCACATTTGTCTGTTGTAACAGTTTTCTTCTTACCCTCTGGCATCTGACAACTACTAAGAATAATTTCGCAGAGAAGTCTACAGTAGCCCAAACCCCAAGTTAGAAAATCAATGGAAATTTGAGGTTTGAGGATAGTTATGTTTCTAGTGCTAAGATGTTTCAGGTTTGGATCTTTTCAAGTAAGCTTGAAAAGAGCTTTTTCTCATGAACCACTCGACAAGGCAGTGCAAACTTCACTAAAAATCAAATCTCCGTGGAAAACATGCATCGTGGAAGCTACTGTGACATTATTTCTGCACATTGTGTTCTGTCCCGAGTGGGACCAAGAGAGGGCGCAGTTTTCCTGGCAATGATGGCTCCTTTGGCAGGCTCTGCATTTCACCAGTTCACAATGACTTTGAAAGGCTCACTTTACGGTCGCGTAACTACCAACAAAAATGACACTCCCACCAACATAATTCTTTTCAACCAATGAGGAGGTGCCTCTGCTCAAGGCGGTTATCATGGAATATGCATGTGTCATACTGACCCCAGCCCACTTCCAGTGCTTACCTGTCAGTCGTTGGCACACAGGTAGCTCCTCTGGGCTCCATCTCCCATCAACGCAGTAAGAATATTTTTTGGATGGGTCTTGTAACTGATATCCCTTATAACACTCGTACCTTATGGCAGAACCGTGCACCGTACTGTCCCCCTGCTCCAGGTTGTAGCTGCCATGTTCGGGGTATGGTGGATAGTCACATCTAACTGTGTAAAGCATTAAGTTACAAAGTTTATCTTCAATAAAAAATTATGCTGATTAAAATATACGAGCCATGTGGAAGGCCAACAGAAAATATTACTCCTGATCTTATCAAATTTCAGCAATGATACAAAAAAATGGCATTGGTTAGTTAACCCTTACAGTAATGTTTGCAGGCCTGGTAGGTTAAGATGATAAAATTCCCAAATCTTTGCAAAATATATACCATGGGAGAGTGTACTGCACACATGTATTTGTTGTGTTGCTATTATAGCGTTGTATTTTTCTCTTTCTACGGTAAAGTTTTTTGTAAACTTTATAATATTTTTAAATCTGTGTGAGAATGGAATTATGAAGATATTAAATACTCCAACCAGATATACATGTAAGTCATAAGAGATAACAAGCAGGGTTGACAGTGTACACTCAGAGCCCATACTATTGACAGAGTACCAAAGGCCATGTCCACATCACCTGGCTAAGGCCAAAAATTGCACACGAGTCTATTGCAGTGGCCGCGGCCACTTGAGTGTAAATTCCAGCCATAGCCAAGGGATTCGAACACGGCCATTGGTCCATGTACACACAAAATTTTGTCATGCACAGAAAGTCATAACAAGTAAATTAGTGAATCCATGTCTTGGCTTGCAGAGTAGCTCTTACATAGAAGATTTTTACACTGGATCTGCAAATAGTTGTTGTGGTACTTTTTATAATACCAGAATTTACCTGGGCTACAATATGGGATGTGAGTGATATCCTGAAGATGTCCCATCCAACACCAAGGAGTGTTTCTATTTTGATTTATCAGATTATGTCCTCTTGCGCAGGTGAAATGGACTTTAGTACCATGAGGTATGTGTACAATTCCGTCAGCATCAGGTGCAGGTTCGTTGTTATTGATGATAACATCACCGAAATCACTTGCCTGTAGTCTACAATGTTCTAAAGCAAAATAATTTGAAAGCAAAGTCAACTGTCAACCTCAACAGAATTTACATCAGGGCAAGACTAGATGATATTATGAAGTTTTCTCAAGAATTATCATCCAACAAGCACATTTTCGCTGCTGCAGCCAATTTCATGAAATGTACGTAATAGCTGACTTTCACATACGCAATATTTGGTCGTGTAAGTTGTGCAACAAACTCTCACACATTTTGGGAAAGCTTTCCCCTGCATAAATTCATGACTAGCACAACTAATGGTGTTTACAACTTAAAGTTACAACTTCACTGTGTACAATCAGTTTTGGGTAGTGAAGAGTTGAAATCAGTTATTTAACTATCAACCAATCAAGCTCACTTAAGGCTCATCACTACTTTTGGAGATTTTGGAACTGTGTTTACCTGTGAAAGAACTTGGCTCCAACAAAGAAAATACCAAAACATTTCCAAAATTACTCATGGAACTACAGTTGTCATGAGACTGAAAAGGAACAGTCATCTTTTACACTCTGATCATTTTTGACAATGAATTTTCAGATAGTTAGGATGCTACAAAGCTACGCAACTTTTTGTAAACTCAACCACAAGCACATTACACAGCTACACCACATACTCCTGGCATAAGGTTTACGCATGATGCGGAGCTACACCTGTTTCCTGAAATTGGTGGCAGGTTAATGTCATGCGTTCTGACAACACCTGTTGACAAACATTTTCAAACTGAGCTCATGTCCTTTATTCTTTTTTCTTTCAAAGTTTCTCAGTTTAAAAATCTATTCTGCTGTTGAGTCATAACAGAGTACAAGTTCATTTTTAAGTTTTCGTTGAAATTTGATCAGTTGACAGTTTCTCTTTCTTGAACTTTAATTTTTGTTTCAAACGAATACTTACCAGGGACACACCGGGGTTCAGGGGTCAACTCGCCTGACTCACAACGAGTGACGATATCTTGTGCCTTTTCATATCTATCTCTACAAGAGTAGGCAAGCTGATAGCCGTGAGGAAGACGGCTTATCTGCTGTAATAGCCTACCATTTTCAGGGGCCTGAAGCTGGCAATATCGTGCACAGCCTTCACAATATCAGAAAGGTGGTGCGGACGGAAAAATGATTCGAGGGATGCATTTGGTTACTGTGTGTTCTCTCGGAGCTGTATGACGAGTCGACCCAATTCACGTACCCTGTTACGGATATAGCCATGCTGATCTACATCGTACCCTAGTTTCATGTATTGACGCTTGGCTAATTCAACAATCAACGTGTCATTCTTGACTACCAAAGCCACATCGTCTCTCTTCATTTGGACTAAGAACCTGGTGCAACTGGAACGACACGCCCACAGGAGGAGGTTTCTTACCGGTGCTGTCAGTCTATGGAGGGGGTGCTGGCTTCAAAGGGCACACGTGTCGCCACAAATCGGTACGCACATAATAGCCGTAACAATATACGCATGGTCCATACGCATGGGGAGATACCTTGCGATTTGGCCTGTACCCGACAACGAGCACACCACGACGTTCACGCAGAACCTGATTACCTGTACCTGTATTGCGAATTTTCAACAGGAGTTTCTTACGCATATTAGCGTTGGGCCCACAGGCGATCTCAACGACTTGTCTTTCTTCCTTGTGACATGACTGGAAATGACGGGGGAGCTTGGCCTGGAGTACATCGCAGTAAAAGCAGAAGTGTTCCTTGTCCCATTTCCTGCAGCCAACCTATTTTACTGGTTTGCATTACGGTCACACCATAGTTCTCCTGGACGTCAGACGTGTCATCACTTAGAGCAACAGATGTAGTAGGCTTACTGCTGGAACCGGTGGACGACTCAGGCATACTGTCCAAACTTCTTCTTTTAATTTGGTATGGACTGGTGGTGGGGGTGGGGGAGAACAGGTATCCGGGCTCCAAAGAGCCACATTCACCCCCCACCCACCCCACCCCAAAAAAATGTAATCACAATTAGGCCTAGAACCACCAAATACTGATAATAGATAAGTCTTCGTTACATCTTGAAAACTAGTTCGCGGTACCAGCTGCTTCATTTGACTCGGACCGGCCAGCCGACCCCGGCAAGCTCGGTGGTCGAGTGGTTAAGACATCTGCACTAGTAAGCAGGAAGTCGTGGGTTCGAGTCCCACCCGAGTAAGCTTGTGAGGTTTTTTCGCAAGCTCTCGGACAAGCACTGAGCATACAGTGCTTATTGATATACGTTGGGTACGGGCAAAACCGTTATATATATAATTAAGTCTTCGTTTGTTGCTGGAAAAATGTGCTGCAGGAACCTGTTCAACTGAATTATGTGATTGAGCTTTATGGACTGCGTAGGTGTACCTATTCCACTGGCACAATCACTCTAACAGCGGTATAAGATCTACATTATCCTATCGACAACATGGGGGGGGGTTAGCAGCCATACTTTAACTACACTTTAACTAGTAGCATGGTACTAGCCAGTACTGGGGCCATGTATTTAATGATGTAGTAAACCGTACCGAGATAGGGTCTGGTCATATCATGCTCAACATTCTGCTTCAAATTAAATCGTTTTTATTCACCTTATTTTCCACTAGAAGAAACCTACATCTCAGAACGGCTACAGGAGTCCACGGGTGTGATGGCAAGGTGACGCTATAATGCTTTTGGACAGTTTGGAGGCTTTTATATTTGTTGGGGTTATGCATCCCCTGCACTTGGCGACGTTCATTGTGCTCAGCGATCCGGACAGGGTAGCAAGAGAGGTAGAGAGGGCGCCATTCCATCCAGGGATGCGCTGAAACTGTCCGTTTAGAGTGGGTGTCTTTAAACACCCGGCGTGTTAAATGCATACACCGAGTACGGCTTCCAAATGCCTTGAAATTTCGCTGACCCTCATAACTGCTGACTGCAGCCTCAAATTTCACCTTATTGCGAACTGAGGACGTCCTCGATTTACAATTCGACCTCGATTCACGTTGTGTTAATACATAGAAAAGGTCCGTCTGCACCTTTCACAAGTACACAAGAAACTTAGGATATGCCTCTGAACACTCCAGTTTCGAAGCCGAGCCGGGGATGTAATAAAACGCACTCTAAAATAAGAGGGTAAAATAAAATTATCTTTCCCATTGGACTTTTAGTAGGTGTTGTATTCAACACACCTTGCTTGTACAATGAAGATAAGTTTGTGAGGTTTTTTCGCAAGCTCTCGGACAAGCACTGAGCATACAGTGCTTATTGATATACGTTGGGTAAGGGCAAAACCTGTTATATATAATTAACATCTCCCCAACGCAAAAATACATCTTGAAAATAGTTCGCGGTACGTGCTGCTTCATTTGACTCGGACCGGCCAGCCGACCCCGGCAAGCTCGGTGGTCGAGTGGTTAAGACATCTGCACTAGTAGGCAGGAGGTCGTGGGTTCGAGTCCCACCCGAGTAAGCTTGTGAGGTTTTTTCGCAAGCTCTCGGACAAGCACTGAGCACACAGTGCTTATTGATATACGTTGGGTAAGGGCAAAACCTGTTATATATAATTAACATCTCCCCAACGCAAAAATACATCTTGAAAAAAAAGAAGATAAGTTTGTTCTTTAATACACAATATGTAGGGTGTGAAGGAAGACATTTAAAAGTTAAGTAATAGGTTTCTGGTAGCACCAAAGACAATTTCAATGGACAATCGTGTACCAAGCACATGGTTTGTGTACTCATCATGTCGATTTGCTAAGTTATCGACTACAGGGACAGTATTTTTCTTTTCCCAAGACACACTTCCTGAGCTAACATGCGACGAACGCTTCCATGTCTGTGCACCGTACAAGTAACACATGCAATGCAGTGTTAACAACGAGGATATAAAAATTGTATTGAATAATTATGATAAACACTGTTCTTTTTCTTAGTACAAACTGAACCCTTGATTTATTCAAACAAAAGAGGAAACTTGGTGTACGTTAAAAGAACTTACACATTGATTATGCATGCATTTTGTGATTCTTTGATCAATTTAGGATACATCCAGCATTATTTTTGGTGTTTTCTACGTCCACCCTGCAAAATGTTCCAAATATCGAAAAGCAAAATAAGAACTTCAGTCATACAAAATGGTATATTTAAAGAATACAGAGCAACAGAAAAGACGTTTTTTTTAATTAGATATAAGGACCTCTGTATCTTACCTGTACCACTGTTCCATGCTCAATCACTTGGCCCATCGTGTAACATTCATGGCTTTGTGAAAAGTAGCCATTTTGGGGCGGGGCTGGGCACTGTCCATTCAGCTGCAACCACTTAGGTATTGCAAATACCGATGAAAAAACAGGTACTGTCCCAGAAAATATGACTCCAATTGCTTTCAATTACACTATAAAGCAAGTTTTAGTGTGGTCGCAAACATACATAAAACAATTAAGCTATTGTCAGTGATAGTAAAGATAAAGGCAATACATTAGCGGTGCCACCATGCATATTTTTTGTCAGTATGTGTGGTTCTGAAAAAAAAAAGAACTGCAGAGTACTTAACGTTTCGGACAGTATGCTCAGTCCATAGTCAGACTGCAGGGATCATAACGGTGAAGCGGTAAAGTGGCATAAACGTTGCTTGGAGACGCAACACCCAAGATCCATCCTTGGCCTAAGGGCGAGACTGGCAGGACCTCAGCCAACACAAAGCCCATGGCAGGAAAGGAGAATTTGAGAAGTCATCCATCATCAAGCACTCCCACACCCAAAGACCACCAACTGAAGTTAAGCTGGATAGCATGGATACTGGGTACCCTTGCCGTATCAGATCACTGTCACATCGGTTTCAACATTAAGGACATCATGCATCCGGTGCGATGGGTCTCCCCTAGGATATGCTTCCAACCTATGGGCCTCGTATACCATTGGCAACCTCCTCCCCCCCCCCCCCCATTTCAGACTGACACACCTCACTGTTCATTTAGCATGTCATGTTTTGTTTGGATACCCTTGGGTTAATTGGATCCTGGGTTAGCATCTGCCCCACACCTCACCGCTTCCAGGCAACATTAATACTGTAAGTCCTTGAAATCCTGCAGTCTACTGACGGGGGAGACAGCATTCTATCCCTCATGCTGAATTGAACAAAGTAAACGTTCATAAATTACACACTTCTGATCACAACTGCAGAAGTTAATTTCAAAGAACTTTGCTTCCACAAACAGATACTCATGGTAACCCAACAGCCAAGACAAACCAGGCCTTGCTTCGGAGTTTGTCCTTACCTCTTTGACAAGTTGCCCCGATGAGAATCATCGATAACAAAAGGCACGACACCACCACGGACGCCATTGCTGAGCGATACTCCATTTCATAAGTGTATCATCCACCGGTTCCAGGTTTGAGCTTCTGGTTTTATATCCGGATACAGCCCCACGCTTCTTGTTGGCGGAAACGGACGGTCACGCAGGTCAGGGACATGCTGGCACTCACCGCCAGACACTTGAATTCTCGAAAGGATAATGCTCTCACAACAACACCATACACACCTACATACGGACAAAATACAAATGCAAGGACTGCGGTGTCAGTATGCAAAAAAAAACAACTTCGGCGTTATGCTCGTTCTATTTTATTCTTGTTAGTTAAAAAGAATGGTCTGATATGGTGGCCCCGGAGGGACATCGTCAATATTAATACATGTATCAGTATTTGCGACCAAATTTACGACCCACTCTCTGGTCTCGAATATTGCTGCCAATATCAACAACCGAAATTCACGACTTGCTCTTTAGTCGCGAATACTGACGCCAATATTTGCGACCAAATTCACGACTCTTTGTTAGGAGAGAATTTGCTTGGTTTCAGACACAGCAATTGGTTTTTTAAAGTAGTACCCCCTGCGTTGTGCCAGGTCTGCCCAGCCAAATAACGACTTGAGGGGTACAGACCGCTAACTCAAGCCCCATTACAAACACTGTAGAATCAGCACTGTTCAGTTCAGGGTCCATTCCGACATCCCTGAGATTTCTGAAACACAAATTGAATTATTGTTTAGTCCCTAGCATTTCAATTTCTTTTCAATATTTGTGGGTTAAATACATTTTTAATTATTCCTACAAAACAACCCCCCCCCCAAGTGATTTTTCTGAAGTGAGGTTGAAACCATTCTCAAAGTAGCAACCCTCAGCTTTCTTGGGCACTTCGAACCATTTTCAACCGTATTTTTGTAGCCATTCTGCTCTCATATGAAAGCTCAAAGACTCAGGCAGTCGATCCTGGCAACGATTTACTCAATCTCATCATTTTGGGGGCCAAACAATCTCTTTTTCAAAAGATACTGTGCGTGGAACTTTTAATGCTAACGAGCTGGCCAGAAATTTTCACTTGAATTAGTAAACTGCACCCTGTGTATACGAGACCATTGGACTATTCTTCATGTATTTTATATTTTCGAAATTGATGGGTCCGTTTTTGGCAGGACATTTCTCTTTTAGGTCAGGTACTCTTTCAGTGTTTATAAATATTATTCATATGCTATAGCAAATAGATTTTTACAAGTTGAGATTTTAAGAAGGAACTGAACGAAACAACATTACTGATTCTAACTGGTTTACGCGATATCTCTTCTATCCAAGGATTCCGGGAGCGCCATATGGGGTTAACTTTCAGGCTCTATTTTTATTTTCATTAATTGTTTTCTATTTCGATCTGTGTTTGGGACCCTTTCTGGTTTTCATGCTAATGGAAATTTGTATATTAATGAGCAAAACTGTGATGGCATTCCAGGCCCTAGGCTAAACCTCAGTGTTGCTCTTAGTATTGTGGTACACAAAATCTGTTGAAATTGCGTAAATTACTGTGTATAATTTCCATTTCTTTATTTTGGTATTTATTTTGGTCTCCAGAAAAAGTATAAAAAAGGAACATTTTTATTTCTTAATTCTCTTTAAAAAAAAAAAAAGGAGATTGACCAGGCTAGGTCCCCGTGGCACTCAACAACATAGCAAACAAAATACAACTTACATGACAGAAGAGAGACACTGACAGACGGCAGTTACTTATACAAAATAAGCAGGCTACATCTAACTTCACAGAAAAAAAGACCGGCCGCCGTCAAGCTACAGAGATGTGTCCCCAGCCAAAGATTCTGTGGAAATACCTACACCCAGTGTTGTTGTTTTGTTTTAGTGGCGCTTTCAGCAACTCGGGCTATTTGCGCCAACAACTGTGCATTTATTCATACACTTTATTAATCAGCATCACATTACGGAGTTAGGAAGAAGGTCCAGTTTTAGAGGCAGGAGGAAACCAGAGTACCCGGAGAAAACCTGCGAGAGCGAGTATGGACCGGAAACCAAATGCACTTAAAGCTTGGGCCAAGCCGGGATTCGAACCTGGGCCTCATTGGTGCAAAGCGAGGAAAGAACCACCACGCTAACCCGCTAACCCACCTCACCCAGTGGTAGTTGCATGGGCCTTTTATACCAACCTAGCAAACCATCAGTGGAATGCTAGAAGCAACCCATTGTACCTTTTGTACTTTACCTCAATGGACGTTGCTCAGCACCCCCAAAAGGAATGTACCAATGCAATGAACATACCACCAGCTAAGCGCACTACCTACAACTGTGTCTTGGCCTAGCACCAGAGACCCATATTATGTGACAAAATATAAAGTGAGTTCTTCATGACATGTGTTCAAGATAAGATCTTGGAGTGGAGTTAGGCAATGCCAGTAAGCATAACATCAGTTTCCGAGCGCAGTGTACTCAGAGACGTGATTCTATTGTCCACATGATAGATTAGATGATGTTCTACAATCCTGGCCAAATGTCTTTGGGCCCCCAACGAGAGGCCCTTTCCAATGGCTGGGTCTCAGTGCGCGGCCTGCTGTCCAGCTCGCCGAGATGACAACATTGGCCGGGGGTGGGGGGGGGGGGGACCGTGTGGACAGGGTAACTATTGTAGAGATATATGAATATGTGTACAGCGCAGGAACGCTGAGGATCTCTGCCCATGTGGGCTATTTTATGGAATAATAAAAACTCAACCATGACTCAGTCAACATCAGCTGCCTCCGTGGTCCACCTTAGTTGCTCAATCCCAACACGGTGCCAGCTTTAAAAGGACCTATTGAACGTTAGAGCAGGTGCTGTGGCATCGTCTGTGCCTTTGGAGAACTTACCGGAGGCGAAGACAGGCAAGATTGGCCTGGAAACTTTCAGACGTCCAGACGACTCTCGGCGATGTTTCCAGCCTCCGTAATGCACCTGGACCGCCCGCGTATACATGTACATTGTACCTTTGAACGAACATCGCTCACATGTGCTTATCCTCACTGATCTGACGACTAGTCGGCTAGGCTAAGTCATGCACTCACACATGTATCTAATCTAGTCCATGCACTGTGACCCGTGCAGACTGTCCCCAACACGATCTTCAGAGCTCGTCCATATCGCACGTGGGATGCCGAATCAAGTCACAAATGTCGCAGTTGGCTTGTTCCTTCCCATTCAAAGTGCCGGACTTGGAGGGGGCCGTTGGGCCGCGGGACTAACTGTAGGAGTAGTTGGACTGGTTACCAGTGGCTGTTGTTACTATGGAAGCCACTGCTGGGCAGCAGGAAACCCCAACATTTACGGTGACATACCGTAAATGACAGTCGTATGGAAGTCACATGTTGGAATGTTGCCCGCTCGTCCCCCGAAGCCATGGCCGGTAATTCCAAAAATGGCCGGCGGGGGCTGTCAGAAAATTAATCTCCGGAGGGCCTGACGGAGATGGGGCAACCCAAGGCGGCGTTAAACCCATAATGGGACGGGGCTTGGCAACCAAAGCAGAAGCTGGTGCCGATTCTGAGTAAGGTATGGGGCGATGGGAGGCCGTGAATCGCGTGGCTTAGAGTGATGATCTCCTGCTCAAGGCAAAGAGAAGCTTTTTCCCTACAAGGTTGGTCGACCCGAGGCGAAGCCGAAACCGACATGAAAGCATCCGGAAGGCTGGAATCTTGATCATTAAGAACACTCGAGGTTAATTTATCCTCAAGAAGTGCTGTCGTTTTGGTCGTGGACTGCTCCACTTATTGCTAGAAGGGTATCGAAAGATAAAATCTGTGGATAGTGGAGCGTGGACTACACGCAACTATTTCAGACCATACCACATAAACAAAGACACGCTTCAGTGGGTTTTGGGCGTGTTAATTGGGCTGAAGGTGGGGCTGAAGGTAGGTGGGGCTCCTTTGCATTTTTGTCTATGAGGGAATATTTCATTTTTTCTAAAAAGGTGGATCAGACCGTATTATGTAATGTAATAATACAAAGTGAGTCTTGACGAGTAGGGCGAAATATAATCTACAAACACAAACTAGGGCTATTATGCACAATTTCGTGCCAGAATTCATTCATAGATATTGCTATCTATTACATGTAATTACCCAATGAGACTAATTGTGCACAGGAAGGTAATGTATTTTTGTATTCTGCTCGAAGCACAACTGAAGCTGGAATGGGTAACTCGAGCCTTGTAAATTGTAAGTTCAACAAAACATCCTGCACATTTTTTTGGTAGTATATGTACGTTTATTTTTAATAAGTTACATACATATTGTAATCTTCTGTTAATTGTATAAGGCAGTACTGACAATGCAGTACAGGTTATCATGTTGAATGTGCTTAAGTGACCTCCACCCGATTGGCAGTCAGATTTCAAGTGCATTAAGACAGTCGATGTTGACGATTCCTACTGGATGTAATGCCTGCCGACCTGCCTTATACTTGTTACTTTGATTAGCATGACATTTCCTCATGGCACTGTAATCCAGTCCACAAGAAGTCCTTTCACAAGAGCGACCAATCATACATAACATTGTGAAAACAATAACAAAGCCACAATTTTGTCACAGTTCATATAAACAACTCGTGATTTGGCTTGAGACGAGATGTCTTGTGATAGACTTGTGATGGACTCAAATATGGCGCTGGTTCCTAATTGCCAGTAGCTGAGATGGAAGTAGAGAGTGAGCTATCAAGGTCAACCACTGTCTAGTTGCTTCCTACCAATAGGCGTACAGCATAATCATGTCATGCTTTGTTTACTTGTGCCCTATCCTATGGGGACTCGATCGATTGCTTACCACCCCATTTCCATTGGAAAGTGTCCTAAGAAACAAAAGTGTGAAGTCATTATGTTACAGGTCTATTCAAAAGCACAACTTGGTTCTACTCAACAGGCTCGATTTGAACAATTTTTGCCAAATCCCATCGTCACTCACATTTTCCAATGGGTCCATCTCTGCCACCATTAGTTTCATGTCAGTGGTTCACTATTGTCAATGTTCCCTGTGTGGAAAGAGAGGCCTCTTAAACCAGCAATGCGACTGTTTCCTGTTCCACAACTGGTGCACAGTGGGGGAAAAATGTAGCTGCTGGCACAGCAGCCATGTCCTCTGTATGCCTAACAGACAGTTTGACCAGAACCGTCAATCTACTTGAGAGTCTTTGTCTGTGCCAGCCGGACAACAACCATCCCACATATATATACATCCCATCACATATTCTACATCCCAACACATCCCAGGAGGATGGCACTTTTCCACTGATGCAAACTGATGCTGAATCGCACTCCAAACTCACCAACCTCCTGGATTTCATCTAGGATTGAAACATATGCCTGTCCTTTCCGAGCAAATTTTAAAAACTGCCTGTCCTTTCCCAGCAAAATCTTTGACACTGACACTTTTTTTGCTTGTCCTCAGAACAGGTTGTAGGTGGCTAGATGAGACACTGCTGGTCCCCAGTCCTACACCCTTTCTCCTCATGAGGTCCCCGAGAAAAATTCCAACAGCTCTGTGGCCATCTCGTTCTCACTTTCATCCTCCTCCTCCATGTTGAGGCCATCCTCCTCCATGTCCTCATTGTCATCTACGTCCTCAGGACCATCCTCGTTATCATTGTCATCTATGTCCTCAGGACTGTCCTCAATGTCCTCATCCTCATCATCATCCATACATGTATCTGGACCTTCAATGCCAACATTCTCTACTTGTGATGTTGATGACCTGGATGAAGTATCTTCGTCTCCCTCTGTTGTGACACCTTTTAATCAACACAGAAAAGAAAAAAAACAAACAAACTTAGAGTGGCAACACAACAAAAATGCAAACCTGCCATGATCTGAGCACACATGCATGCAGATTTGTGAACATTCAAATGAAAGTTGGTAAAAGATGCCTAATGCACCACACATCTGCCAACCAAAGCAAACACACAGTGCGCCTGAGAATGGAATGTTGTTGCCATGTGATCAAGAGCCCTTTACAGTGCCTTTTGGGACCAACTGTATTCTGCATTTTTATGTACCTCTCTTGAGCACCTCCTGTTCTAGCGTTCTCTTCAGTATCTCATTCATGGCAGACCTCATCTGATCCAGGACCTCTTGCTCTAAATACCTGACCGGTTGTCTGATCCCCGCCGAGTTGCTCTTGGCCCTTATCATGGCCTGGACGCCTTCATCATCGATGTCGCATAACTGATAGAACATCTGGTTGTAGGCCGGCACCAAGCCTTCCCTGAAAATAAAGTAGGCTTCCTGAAGAGCGAGAACATTGTGGAAAAAACAGAATAATTTGACCTGAAGCAGCCTCTCTAAAAATATGAAGTGAGCAGTGGAAATCAAGAAAAAATAGTTCAAAGATGGAGGCCTGGAACCCCCCCCATACGATTCTTGGGAGCAGTATGGCGCTTACCCTTCATATACAAAAGTTATATCTGCCTCCCATTATGAATGTATTTATGAAAATTTCATTCTGTTCCGATACGCCCATTTTCCTGAGACAATGTTAGCTTTTCTAACTGAGACTGCTCAATGTATGTAGGCCAGTGCGTGAGAGTGTGACCCATAAATGACTCTAGCAAGTAAACCCAGAACCAGATTGAGTTGAAAAAGTTACTGACATACTCATAATGAATGTCTCTAACTGCCTTCCAAGTTTTTAAATGATGAAGCATGGGACTGCCAAGGTTCATATACATTGGGAGAAGACAGATTCTCCCCTCTCTCCTACCCAATATCCTGCAAGATGACCCCAAAAAATTGGCTTCTTAGCGTTAAGTGAGGACAGTGTTAAATGAATGCATGGATTTATTGGTGCAGAAAGATGAAGATAAAGACCTTTTCAAGTGCTTTCCTGTTTTCTCTTTGCAAAACCTTGCTCTTGGGGGGTCTGACATAGGTAGACAACTTCTTATCTGGCTTCTGGAAAGAAGCCGGCATACTCCGACGGGTGGAAGTGTTCCTGAAGCGGTCTTGGTCATCTGCAGGCATCACTAATTTGTTCCTATACAAAGCTGGAAGAGCAAAATTGTAAAAAAATAATACATGTGAAATTGCATTTTTCCCTGAAAGGGCATCACACGTTCTGTCAAAGGTCCACCACACGTCATCCAGTTCAATCAAGTCTCATGCCATCAAATGCCTCAGAGATAAAAAGCATTCCTTTGTCACTGCTAATGCTGTTACCTGGATCTAGACTTGTGAAAGGACCCATGACGGAACTGACAACACTGATTTGTCTTCAGGATTCAGTTTTGGACAGACTGTTTTATTTCACCTCAGCGATTGGACAAACGGGTATCTATGGGACTTATCACACTAATGTCACTACAAATTTGATGAAACTTACAGTTAGTATTTGCAATAATTCTTACGAGTAGTCACTTTTTCTGAATGACCAATCTCTCAACATCAAGGGATTAAGGGAGTTGACCGAAACTCTAAAATCCCATGGCAGAATTAGTACGTATTTGACCTCTTTTTATCGACACGTGCCAGAATAATGACTACTTTGTTAACGGCAGTTCCGACAGAAATCTAAAAGTTCCATGACTTCTCCAGGAGTTTCCATGACTAAAATGTGACAATTTCCATGACATTTATGCCCTTTTGCAGAGAACAATTATTTGCTATCATGAACTGGAAGACTACCACATCTACTACGACAGCAGGCAGACAAGGATATAGTCTGTACAGTTACCATTCTCCAGTTATCACATAATGAGCTGCCCAGCAAAAATAACCAGTGCTTCATCTTGATTTCCAAGACTTTTGGTGACTTCTATTTTGTTCTGACAACAGATTTCCAGGACCCTTTATCCCTTATGTTTTATTTCCCATGACTTGACAGGACAACTTATTTTCCCCAGGATTTCCATGACTGTGGGAACCCTGTCTACTCATCCTAGCTGCATCCATATCCACCAGAAGGGTTTGCAATTGAGGAAACTCCAGTCTGACCATGGCGCCAACGTTCCTTTCAGTGGGGTTTGGCATCCCTAAGAATTTGGGGAAATTCATCAGAAATTGCTCGGGGAGTTACAGTTTAACTGTGTGTGAAATTCAAAATGGAAATTTGAATCTCTCTTACATTTCCGTATCCGGAAGTCCAAAATCTGGTATTTCAAGCCATCCCGTGCAGTGCGGGGGTCATAGCCCAGACGAACCCACGTGGCCCTCCACGGTCCATTGCAGAAGTAATAAGATACAGATGGCAGCAGAACACTCAGCTGACGATCAGTAAGGGTGCAGTTGTGTCTCAGGGCACCGCGTGACCACACTGGGCGTTTAGTAAAAATCTACGTATAAGCCAATTCACACAGCGATGGGAGTTATTTGGGCCAAAGTAGAGGTATGTGAATCCATTTACAACATAAGACTCATTATAACTTCAGGCACTGAGCCTCACTGCATGCAATGTACACTATGTATATGGATAAAACTGTGACCCCTTTAAAGGCCGGTAAATACTCATACAAATGCAAATTTGTGATGTCAGATCACATATTCACACTTTGAATTCTCAAAAATTCAACCCATTTTAACAGGAGTAAAGATTTCGCTGCAAATGTTTCGTGATGTACATTTCACTTCGCTTTCCCATCCATCTAAAGTACATGTATGAACCGGCCTTAATGCTGTACAAGCCTTCTACATTGTACCATTACAGCCAAGCTGGTCCTCCTAACATTGAGTGTTATGCTACCTCAAGCTGCTCTTTCACCCCAGCAGTGAATTTTTTGCCAAAACCTGGGATATTATAATTACGCCTGGCCTGGACTGATGGCCTTGTGAACCTGGAAATGTTAGTGTTAGTCAGTGGGGTTTTTGGATGCTTCACCACAGCAAAGCCTCATGGTGTTGGATCAAAACACGAATGATTTTTTCAAGTCCCAACAATCTATCACATTCAATGAAACACAAACTCAAGAAGTACTTATGAAAGTGGAGAACAATCTCCAACACTTAAAGTCATGTTGCCCATTAAAGTTCAATGTGAAACCTTTACACATAAAGATACACATCCTCGTCAAGGTCATTATGAATGAGAATATGCAGTTACATACCTACCAACATTGAAAAATCGGAAATCTGAACACCAATTTTACAAGCCCACTGCAAGACAAGTTGCAGCACAAGAGAAGCTACTAACATGCACAAGTATACATGTATGTATGTGTAAGACCTCCCATTTTGACACAGTAAATAGCACCCTCTTTTGTCAGGACCTTTTTTTTTCAATCTGAATGTTCCGATTTCTTACTGTCTGAAGATATAGTTGTGATTAAATCAGAATGGTTGGCAGGACGTGGAAAAGTAATGAGTAGGAATGAAGTAACTAAATAAACGATTACGAGATTGCTACACAGTGATTTCTCATCAATGTGTGATAAATTACACGCTGAGCAGGTATAATGAGACTGCACATTATAGGCCACGTTCGAGAGACAACCACTTCATTTTGCCTGGTACCCAGAATACATTTCGCGTACATGTTACCAGGCAAAATCAACCACTAGTCGATAAATGGTCCTCACTCAAAATTGATCACAGATAATACCTGAACGAGTTCATCCCTCAACAGCCCTACACTGTTGTCTCTCTCCTTGCCCTTCTCAAAAACCAGCATGGCATCTGGGTGGGGAGCCATGGGTACACTGTCCTGCTCAAAGGACACCAGGTAAGTGTTGTGGGGCCGCCGCGCTCGCCCACTGCCCACAATGTTCTTGTCCAGTCTTTTGCCAACCTAGATTGAAGTAGCAAAAGTTGACATCAAGTACGTCACTGACAGCTTTGAAATTAAAATAACTCTGTGTATGACATTGCTACGATCTTGTGGATTGCCTCACAGCATTTAATACGTTTCCTAAGAATACCTGGGATTGAAGAGGGAAGAATCTCTCTGTTTGCCTCAGATACCATGGCAGCACATTCTTACTAATGCTAAGCCCTGCTGACATTTTTCAGCTGTCTTCCGTTTTTCTGAATCTGAATTTTATGAAAATCAAACATACCATGTTTCTGGCATGTCCGTTTTGAGACAATCGAAAATGGATTCCCACTAGCTATGCGCTCTGCACAGGCTGACATGCCTGAGAGCGTGAAACTGCAAATGACCATAACAAAACCCTCTGTCACATTGAATCTTCAGAGATGTACTCGTAATGGATGCCTTTACATTCTTGAGTGGCCCTGTGGCAAACTGAGAATCAATGTCGACAGGAAAAGTAAAAAACCCTCCATTTTTAGAACTACCAGTATACACATTAGCTGGGATGTCAGGGCTCGAAATTCGGCTAATCATCACGGGAGCAAGTGCTTGCTCCCTAAACAGCTGAATTTGTCTGCATGCGACGTGCAACTAGTTGGAGTACACGACCAACCAGAACCTCAAACGTGCTTAGCGACACTACGCAAAAAGTCGTGCACCGGGCCTTTATAACGTGTATATGTACACAGACGTAAAAGGAAACTGCAGCAATCGAGTGTTCTAGAAATGAGTGGATTAGGCTGAGACTTTAGTTTCGCTGGTTCCAGCTATTTTGGAGCACGGTTCAAAACCACATGTTGAAGCTATGACTGGAACCAGCGAAATCCATTATTTTGATTTACGGGCGCATTTCTGAGACAAACAGGTGTATTTTAGCTACCTGTGCCCGTTAACTTCGAGCCCTGGATGTTATATTTTACAGCAGCACACCATTCTACAGATTACAGAAAGTGAATGGAGTTTCAAAGGAAGAAGTGGTACCATATAGGACAAGCTCTCCATGGAAGGCACAACATCAGGGTGGTAATGATGGGTGGAGGCTTGGTCCGTGCGAGAGAACACAGGAGGCAGCATGAAGAGAGGCACGTCCTGCTTAAGAAAGCTGGCGTCTTCTGGTTTGGTGGGGATGACCTTCTCTATTAGAGACTCCATACGACCTGTTTCCTCATTCCGTTGCATGGGCAGGTACTGGAAGTCACACATTCCTTTATTTTCAGAGGAAAAAGCAAAGTGAAAGTAAAAGCTCTCCTTTTGACAACAGTGAATTGGTAATGAATTTCTTCAGACAGTGGCAGTGTGTCTTGGCAAGTGGGGTTCACCTGTGAAGTCCTCCATTAAACTTTCTTCATCACTCAGACACCGAACCCGTGAATCATGGCAATGGGAAGAACTGTCACTTTGTGGGCTTGTCACTCAACCAAAGACAGCAATGGGAGAGCACTCAAACATAGGACATACAGTAGCAAATGTTTTCATTGGGCAATACTGCTCTCTGCAGCAAGTTTAGTGCATAACGCTAAATGCACTGCCATTCCACACGTCATCAACCATGAAAGATGCACGACAGGCACTGTTCATGAAAATACAAAGTATCACGTGTCTACCAAAGTTTTATAACACGTAAATTTAAAAGTGAATAAACAGCTTCCTTTCCAAACCTTTAAATTGATAAACATTGTCAATGACTCCAACAAGTTCCGTCTGGTACCCTGCTTGCTCCTGTACAACTTTTTTGCCTTCATCTTCCAAACCATCTCCCTGACTATCAGACTCCATCTCCACACTGCCAGCTTGTTTCTTATATCTTTTCTTGACTCTGAGCAGGATGCTGGTTGCCGGCTGTTTGCTGGCGTACAGGGAGCGGCAGAAAGGGTCATCTGGTCTGAACTTCATCTGCAACTTCTTGGCCGAATCAGCACTTAGGGTCTAATCATTGGGAAATAGTTTTTTCTCAAGATTGAGCACTTCATTTACATGTATAAAAGGTTCAGAAAGCCGTATTCAAATGAGTTGGCTTCTACTTGAAATTACACACAAAAAGGGGTACCATTGGAGGAAACTTAAATATCCAAAAAATAATCACCAGAGGTTTTGAGGACCATAGCAGCATATAGGGTCTATGGTACACATCAGTGTTTGTCCAAATGCACCCCTTCTTTTGTTCTATGTAAAAACACCTTAATACGATAATGGTTAGATTCTTAAAATGATTGACTGGATCATCCAGATATTGGGAACATCTAGACAAAAACAATCCTGAAATCAGGAAAAATACTGACAAACCTCATGTTCACCAATGCAGTTCTGTGTGACAAAGTGGCTGCAGCCAGAACCATGCATGTACATGCACACTCGAGCATTTTTTTCAAATGTAGTAGGCTGGTAGGGCCTAATTCAAAATTATGCCAAAATATTTCTGGATGAAAATTGAGAGTTTTCCGAAAAACAAAACTTGGACCCTAATATTAATATGGCAGGCAATTGAAGAAAAATTGTAAATATGTCATACACAAGAAAGAATTTTGCCTTTTAGCACATCTCCAACAATTTGAAAGGTTTGAAATGCAATTTCAAAACTGGTTTCCCTTGCTGTGCTGAAAGTTATTAAAGTGAAATGAGAAGCCCCATAAGGCCCCTACTATCAGCTACTCCTTAGGATAGTGACAGACTATTTGTGTATTGATTGTTAATGGGCACTGAACTGTTGTTATGCATAAGGTCCAAGACTTTACGAAAACAATTCTTGTTTAATCAAGTGATCAGAAAAACTGTCGAACTGTCACACTCACTGTATTGTGTGTGTTGCCAACAGTCTGTCAAGTTTGGTACATGCTTACGTACTGTACGTAGGCCTACCTGAATAAGGTTGTAGACTATAGTATAAACATAATAAGCCTTCGCTCCATGCCTGACGTAAGGCAGGCCTTGGCCCTAGGGGGAGGCCTTGGTCTTAATAAACCTTTTCGACGTTCACAATGCATTATGGATATGGATGACACACAAGCAATGCATTTTATGGACAACCCTATGGGGGAAGTGAACCAGTCAAAAATCAATACATGTATGCAGTTTTCTATTAAATGTTTTTTATGTATCTGCTCATCAACTCACATATATCAGATTATACAAGAAACATTTTCAAATACGTTTCCAAATGATTGTAAGAACAAATCAACCTTAACTGCCCTTTATAATAAGGGCACCAGTCATGCTACAGGCTGAAAATGAATGTGTCCGGTCAAAGCGGGATTGGACAACACTAGAACATTAATATTCACGAAGTAATCAAAGCACGATCCATGACAAAAATTGGTGTTGTTGGAAGGGCTTTTCCAAATTTTCCTTCTCAGACAAGCTTTAAACTTTGAAGTTTGTGAATATCTTCGTCCCAAATCAATAATCCAACAATTTGTCAGAAGGGGGTGGCTTGAATTGAAGTATGACATAAAATGGAAACAGATTAACATTTTCAGGTACACTTCTCCCAATAGAATTGTGCAGAAAATGCATTGCACGTTTGTAATCCAAACCCACAATGCATTGCGAACGTCGAAAAGGTTTATTGACGGCAATATGAACTGCACTGCCCGCAAACGTCACAACGGAAATCCCTCAAATTAAATTTGCAAAATACCAACCTTCGAGACTGCTTCTTCGCCACCGAGAGTTTTTAGCATCTTGTCCACATTCTGAACTCTGGCTGGAAATTCAACACAAACAAGATGGGGGAGTTTTTGTGGGTTGTCTGCCAGTGCAGACGAATTTTCTTCGTGCAAGTTGTCCGCCATTTCTGACACTGTCCTCGTTCAAAGATTTGTGTTTTGTGGGAAAAAAGAACAAATTTATCTAACCGTTCCCCAATAAAAAGAAAATGATAAATTGGAGTACATTAATAAAATGTTCAAAAAATTGACAGTAAATATTCTTAATTAAACGTCTACACCCACACGGTAAGTCAGTTGCACTTTATTTAATTCACAGACTAAGCACCTAAAGGGGCGTGGCTACGTGAGACCATGATTCGGGGGATGAGGCAAATGGTTGACAGTGGTTCCTTTCTTGACATTTCTGTTGACAAGAAAGTAATCTACTTCTCGTTCCCCAGTCTTCCTCCATTCTCAAAAGAACATCATTATCAAACAGACTTCATAATTCATTGAAAATGCTCTCATCATGCTATAAATTTGCCATTTTCAGCCCCTTTCTTCCATTTTGGGCAGGTTAGTCCTTTTAAAGCCTTTATTCCTTGAAACCCAACACTTAAATCGACAAATAAATTTTATCAACAAAACAGAACAAGGGCAGGATAACAAACAATAAAGGTAAAATTTTCCTGAGGAGAAATGTGAGAATGCCGACAGAACGGAGACCCCCACCTTGTTGATTTTGTATTTAATTTACTTCCTTCTCCCCAAGAATCAAGATACTATCCATTTTTTCTTGTTTCTTTTGCACTGTCAACAGTTACTGCGATTTCAAATAATATTTACCTATCAGAGTTGAATTAGTACCAAAACAGAATGTGAATAAAACCATTTTTTTTAGTTTGGTATCATTGCAATTTTATTTCTTCATATTAAAGAAGGAAGTTATTTCCTTCCCTCTGAAATCCAGCAATGGTCAGATTAAATGATTTCTGACAGTATATTCATATTTATTTACAAGTTGTTCAAAGCCTTTGTGTGATCCTACATTAATATTCATGGAACTCAGAATTACCCTAAATCCAGCTTGACTCCAGTTTGAACACATGCAGTGGACGCCAGCCAAAGATTGTGTCAGGTTACACATTAAAATTCAATAATAAAGGCCATGATAGCATTGCAGAAAATACAGGCTTTTGTTTTATTTCATAAGAGATTCAGCAGTGTAACATAAAATATAATTAGTATCTATAGAGTAATCATGGCATCATTCAACTTCCCAGAAAAGAACAAAATAATCCCTTTCCCCGAAACACTTTTATCTGCCGAAAAACAATATCCAGAACAAACAGATGATCAATAATTCAGCACGTAACACAAATGCAACTTAAAAATAATCATTGCACTGTTCTATCCAATAACCTCTCCATAAGTAAGACAACAGTCCAACATCAACCATTCCTACTTCATGACTAATTACAAGCAGTCTTCCTTTATAGTCACAATAAAACTGTATTGTTTTCGTTAATCTGAGATTTTATCAAGGGATTTCGGGTAACAGTGTTCTACACCACAAGGTATTTCACTGTATATGGGACGCTACATATGAGAGAAAACACGAAGGAAGTTATATAATCAAGGAAAGAAGATATATGCATGTCTTAGTACATTTATTTTTATCCAACGTGTTTTTCCAAATTGACTGCACCATTCCAAGTTCCAAAATCCTTTTGAAATACCTCACAAAGATATGTGAAGTGCAGACTTTTAAGTGTAGACATTCCTAAAACTCAATATTTGCAGGACTGAAATAGCTTGTAGTTTCCCAAATTCCTTTAACACTCACACTGATATACCTTCTCAGAACTTTTATGCAACAGCAGAGTATGCTCAGAATGAACGTGAGGTCACAACAGATGAGGCTCGGCCCAAACTTTTTCCCACATTAAAATCAAATCTTTACTATTTACACCAGCGCACTACAATATTCTCTTACTTTGGAAATTAAACAGAATAGATAAAATAAACATGTCTGAATCTGCATCAATATTTGTACATTTCCTTTAATACTCTAGTCACAACCATAAAATTGTACTTATTGAAGGGGAATTTTTTCTTTGGGGGAAATATGGTAAGGATTAGGCATACTAGCATATCACTTGTCATGTTCTTTTCCTCTGCAGTTCAGCAGAACCCCTTTGTGAAATTTACACAATTAACAGCTCCCCCAGAAACGAAATTGAAACGAAAATTTAATAAAATAGACTACTACCTACAAATCTACAAGACACAAAAAGACACAGAAACTGGCAGAAGCAACAATTTGGGGCTCTCACATTCAGCCATTTCAATAAATATTCCAAAGATGAAAAGATCATAGCATTTGACAAAAGGGGTTCGCTTTTTTGCTATTTGTTATCACGATCCAGTTGTCAATTTTAAATTCCCAAATTTGACAATCCAAACTATGTTAAATAGATTTTTTAAAGACATTTTCAAGACAAACTTGAATCTATATGGACTAGTCTCATTCACTTTACCCATTCACCGTTTTCTTCCATTAATGGCAATTCCCTTTGTTGATTTTCTGAGACAAAAGGAAGACAAACTTCACAACTCATAAATGTTTATTTCAAAACTCCTAAATTTCTGTAATGCCAGATCACTGAAGTATTAAACATAGACAATAAATGTTTACCTGCATCAGGAAAGATTTCACCGTAAGAACCACTGTTACAGATTACAAGGTGGTCATGTAATTAAATCATTACCAGTACATGCCTCGCCCTGTGCTTGCAGATACCTAAACCCAATGTTCCCTTGTAACCACAACCCTATCCCAATGTGTAGGCAACCTCTGAGCTCATATTGGACAGAATTTCTGTGGCATTGATGGGCCAAGGTCCCTTTTTTTAATTTATGAAAACCAAAGTTTCAGTCCATTTCAGTTCCATTACTTGAAAAAAGTGTGCGAATAACATCAAAATCATGCCTCAGCCCCCATGCAGAAAGGCCATTAAAGGCAAAATGACAAAATTCAAATTTCTGACCCAACCCCCCCCAAAAAAAATTTAGTTCTGGATCTATCCTTGCTTGTGGCATCTTTTTTTCTTCAGAGAGTTCTCTGACAGATATTGGCTGTCATTAGAAAACATGGATAGAGCAGTGAGTAGTTGTGAAAACCTTCATAGTTCCACTGGACAGCACATGCTAATCCAAGCTTCTCCTTGTTTGTAATTTCTTCGGTTCCAATCAGGGCTGGAGCATATGTTCTACCTTTGTGTGGGGTACTGCCTTCTGGTGCCGTAGCCCCGCCTCCCCGATGAGCCCAACCCTGCACTCCTGGTCGGACCCCCAGCAGGCGGCATGGTAGGTATCTGACCAGGCATGTCCTTAGGGTTGAAGAACATGGGTCCCGTTGCTGGGGGTTGGCTGGATGGTGGCTGGGCTTGACTGGACCTGGCTGGCTGACCAGCAGCAGGCTCCTCCTGGAAATTGTGGTTTGCAGGAAAGGAGAGATGCAGTGTCAGCCTTCAATGAAATTATTACTTGAAGCACTGACAAAAAGGAAATCAAGTACCTGGAATACATATGTAGCTTATGTTTTGCCAGGTTTGTCAAATGCTATTCTCAATGGTTAATTGAGAAGTGACAATTAACACACAGGTGTCAGTGACAATCACAAAACAGTGCACAAAACTGCAGTCAAAACCTGTCAATCTAGAGGGCAAACCATATTATTCTTCACAAATTTGAGATCATGATTAATGTTGAAACCTTCACTTTCTTGCAGCAGGTATTATTTCAATCATATTTAAGGCCCTGAAATGTTTCTGATCTTGTAAGTGCTAAAATACTACTTTACTGTTCCATGATATTTTTAAGTTCTACTAGGAAAACAGTGGTTCTAAATATGCAAATGCAATGTAAGAGCAGCTACTGCGATTACCACAAACACTAGTTAGCACTACCAACGTAATGAAAGGAAGTTAGTTTGTAAAAAAAAAAAACAGACGAGGCAAGATGTACAACAATGCACATTGCCTCCATGTTAATTTAACTATACAGCAGCCTTATGTTATTGGCCATAAGAGCAAGAGCAATGACCTAGCAAATAAACACAAAACAACAGTCATTTGCTCAACGCAGGAACGGGCTGATGAACATTCAGATATTGTTAGTGATCAATGTGGACAATGCAAATATACATACAAAGCGATATTCCCTCCATCTTCTCTGTTAGCATAGGTTAAACAAGAACACAAATAAAAGCCAATTTCAATATTTTTCAAGGAGGCAAGAGCTACTTCAATTTCAGAAGCCGCAGCATTTGGAAGGGGGGGAGTGTAACATCCCCATGGTGTATTCATGGATTCATAAAACCCAAAGAAAAGATGATTCCATTTCAAAGAGCCACTGGAATGAATGCGCTACATGCCAAAGTTTGCAAGGGCAATTCCACACAAAAGTGAGAATTGATCATGCTGACTGACTGACTTTAAATTATCTGTAAATCACACACCAAAACCACTTTTTTTAGAAATGAAGGTGGAAAAATCTGTAAATCTGTTACCTCTTATTTCCACTGTCATTTTTGGAAGAACTTCCAGTTGCTTACGAATCATACTGATGATGGTACCAGCACAACCAACTTTCACTTTGAATGCAATTGCTACTTAACAAAACTATCTTATGTAAAGTGGACAACCTCCTTTATTTCCCATTGGAGGCACACTAGTATGACTCATCCGTACCGTGCATTAAAAATAAAAAGACTCATGTTTCAAAAAAATATCACGGGAAAAAAATTATGTATGTTTAAAACAAGATTCCCATCCACGTGGCTTAATAAACCAGAGTTTGGTATTTTGTTCTTCATTATTCTACGACAGATAGAGTGCTGGCATATTGTACTTGGCTCATGGAAGTCACAGATGGCCATGGAAGGTGTGTTTTCAAAGGCCTTTTGAAATTGACGCTTTATCAGCAAAAATATCATCAAAACCTTGTGAAAATACAAATATTAAATGCTAAATCCTGATCAAGAATCTACTGTCTCTTGAGTAGTCCAAGATTAACCAAAGATGCTATATTTTCAACGGAGCAATAAACAATGCCAATAGTCTGGTGTGATTTGCATTCCATGGATTGGTCTCCGTAAACATGTAACACCCCCTCCCCCGGCTAGCGGCTAGCTTAGACTGAAGTTAGTCACCCGTGCACAACCAAAACTACACAATGAGTGCCATTTGTGGAATGAAAAGGGCAGTGCGGTGAAAGTGATCACTAAGCCAATGCAGATGTTGGATAACGGACAATAGGCTCCAATTTACAACTGAAACACACAGCAGTGAAAACTGCACATTATTCAACCCCTAGAAATATTCCTGGTGATTCTGAAACAACATGATGCAAGCTATGTATGAGTACAAGTAATAAAGGTGTGAACAAAGCAGACATGAAAGGGTGCCGTATAATCACCACTGCTCTGGAATCTAATGGGGAAAGGGAAATTCGGAAAAAATTTAATTTTCATGTTGATATTAACCCCTTTCAGATTCGGCTAAATGTAATATGAGAGAAGGTGACTGAAGTGAAGGCAGTTTGCGATGGTGCTAAGAGCTGGTGGTGAGGTAGGGAGGCTGTACATAGGGTTTTGTTATATGAGTAAGCATTGGTCCCTGCAGCAGAATATGTTCCAAAAGTATGAAATTTCTCATATGCTGTACTTTCCCCACAGCCAAACATAAGAATTTTTCATAAATCAGTGCATAGATTTTCTACAGGTATATGTAGAGCCTAGATTCCCATTGGGCAAAAATAGGAGGGCACCCCACACCAAATTCTTGGACCAGTTTCGTTTTTTCAAAGATTTCTGCACAACTAGCACTTTGTGCTCCACATTCACAAACGCTAGTTTAATGCATGACCCAAGTTTTCTTGCCAACCCGAGAAATATGCTAACTATTTGCAGAATTTTCTGTTGCGATTTGCAAAAATTCCTCACATACAATAAACAGAGTCACATCTGGAGTTAGCACTGCTCCGGTAGCAATCTATGATTTTAGCATACTTACATGTAGCTACTGCTTATAGGGTACATGCTAGAGGTCCAACAATCCCTCAACTATGGCATGTTCTGAGATTCCCCGTAAAGTATGCTACAGCAGTTTTGGATGAAGTTATCCAGGTTAGTCTTCGCTTAGCTACATGTTGTGATGTTCTACTGTCATGTTTGGTCGCGGAACCACTGTGCAAGATGCCCTTGAACTTTTTTGCTTGACAGAGTTAGCGGGGGAAAAATAGCCCAGAAGTAGAGGATATGAAGCAGGAGAAATGAAGAGAACTGCCGAATGGAATCCTTGATACCTTTTCTTGCATATGTTGGCTGACCTCATAGGACAGGGAGCTCATGGAACTAGATCGAGACAACTGAAGCAGGCAGGAAATTGAGGTGAAAATCAGAACAAAACCAAAAACACCAAATCTAACGTGGGGGGGGGGTTGGGATGGAATGGATGGTCCAGGACCCACCTGTGGCCCTATACCAGCAGACTAGACTTATATGGCTTCATTACTGAGACATATCTGATGCAGTCATAATTCCCGCACCAGAACAATTTTGCCTTCTTACATTTCGATCTCCTACACAACTTGCCATCTAACAATGACAAATGAACAGTTCATTTTGCATACGGTACGATGTACATGTATGTAAGTGTGACAGCACCGTTTTGAACAATCCTGTGTGTGAACTAAATGCCAAGTTTTATTGTTTTCAACAATAAACTTTATACCAGGTACCCTTCACACTTCTAACTTGGATCCCTCTGCTATAAATCTCAACACAAAGCACACTGAATCTGATGGGAGACTTGACCTAACTCTAAACCTAATGGCCCCTTTTAGCTCCAAATGGCATTCTGGCCTTTACAGTGCTTGACTGTTGTAATCATCGAGTATTTCCTAAGCAGTCTGATCAAGTGACAATTTACGTTGATGACTCTGCCTACTATGACCACAGAAATATGCGATTATTGACAATGTTTGACTGATATTGACTGTCTGACTGGTAAGAGCTCACAAAAAGGAGATTATTGGGTAACATGTCAAGCAGGAAAAGCTGGAGCAAACTGTGTACAATCATGTACATGTAGTTCAAGTCTTGGGGGTTTCCTTTGAAACCGTTTGCTAGAGGGGATTCTAGATACTGTGACAGTGACCCTAAGCTAGGCTCTACTGTTTGCAAGTGACCAAACGAATCTAAATGAGCAAAATGTATGAATGTTCTGCCTGTGTTTCTCCTTTCCACACCTACTGTAGCCTTGTGTTTGCAGTTTCAACATGAACAGTAATGTACATGTACGTTGTTAAGTTTCCCTAGCGGAATTCTTGGGTAACAAACCTAAAACGTTATCCTTTTACACCGATCAAAGCACTGAACACTCATTTGAAAATATTCAAACCAAATGAAGCTGGGTAGGTGCCTGATGGCAGGTCTGGTGTCTTATGAACTTTGGACAGCAGCATGCACATGCCACAAGCTAGTTACCAGACCTTTCCAGACCTTATCCCACCATCAAAGACAAGTCTGCATTGGGTATTTACAGGAAAAACTCAGACAGAATGTTGTACTAATTCACATGCTGCTTTCACAGTTCAAAATTCAGTATCATGGCAAAATTAAAGTACATGTACATCCAATGATGAGTGCATGGGAGATGAGTGCATCTTGTCCAGAAACTCTGTGCAGTGACAGTGAACATACACATTCAGTGAGATGCAGAAACTCAAACAGGTGAACAGTTTCAAAACTTCAAACGTTAAGTCAAAGTATGTCAAAAGTGGTCTTGATTTTAGAACAAGTTAAAAATAATCAAAATCAAAAAGCAGTGGTACATGTATATTCACCCCAACCCCCAAGGGACCATTGAAATTAGGCAGAATCTGTGACTCTGTGTAATTAGCCCTGTGAAAAATGAATCATATAAAAACTGTGTGTCTAAAGTCAAAGTGGTTCGTATTTCTAGAGGGGCTACTGTCAAAGGTCTAGAGGAATAGCACTGTGACAATTCACCACCCTCCATCTGCCAACCTACTGGTCTGAGATATTCTATTTTATGAATGCTGCTTCTGCTTATCGGGGATGCATGACTTCCTTGGGCCGGGGGAGGGGGGGGAAACTGACTGATGTTTTCATATGGGAACTCCAGTTTCATTTTGTTACAGGTACATACCCACGTATCTTTGGTTTGTGTAGGGAAACCCCACAAAGTGCAAGAAAGACAATAGGTGCCAGGAGAAAGCAAACTGTGAAGGACTCTTTCAAAAGCGTAAAACAGAAGGGAAAATAATGTAGATTGCAAAAAATGAGCAAAAGCCTGGAAAATGGAGTTAACTCTTTTTTTGTGGTTGAGATTTAGTCTTGTCTAAGCATAGAATGACCTGATCTGGCTATGAACACATCAGGAATGTTATAATGCCCTCCATGGAATATTCTCCCTAATGCTCCTTATGACCAATCAATGGTGACAAACAGAAAGCTACCTGCATGGAAAACACTGGGACATCAGTGACTCAGTGTGCCAAGCCCCATACAAAAAGCACGGCGGCAGGTTTGCGTGCATTCAGATGAGATTTAGTCACTCCTTCTTTGCAAATGAATCAGTGCCCTATCCCACCCCCCACTCTCATCAGCAAACAATGATCACAAGCTGTTACAGTGTTCCTATAAGCAGTCCCCAGAGGCACACCAAACGGACCAGAAAATAGGTCCAAGTTGCAAGCAATTTCCTCAAGATTGCCACAGAATCTGTGATGTTCAATAGATGTGGAAAAAAAAAACCCAGAAAAGCAGTGAGCTGTATTATTGCCCCCAAGACCAGTGCAGCATTCATTAGAGCCAAGAGGGAAACAGTTACTGCACTCTCTAAGAAAAGGAACTGAAACATTAGTGCTGTGCACAGTACTAACGGCTTGCCAACACCAACTAAAACAAGAGCAGTCTTGTTTATATACCACCACCAGCACTTACATTCTCCTCTTGTTGAGACTGGGCAGGCTGTGTATTGCCAGCTTGGTGCATTGATGGCCCTTGCTGCTGATACTGTTGTTGATCTGCTTGTGCACTGATGCTGGCATTTGCATTATTGCCAAAGGTGTTTGGATTGAAGAACTAGTTTAGAAAGAAAAGGAGACTAAATTCAACCTGTCAATAGGATGCTACTAGTAGGCTTTTCATATCAGATAACCGATTGGATATGAAGAGAACCTTCTTTGATCCTCCAAAATCCACCAATGTGCAGGAAGCGAAAACAAATTGTGTAATGCTACTTTCGAAAGGTACGAGTCCGACGTACAGTAATGGTGGTGGAGCTAATTCCTTCTGTATCTTTCAAATCCTCTACAGCCTGCAGGTTTGTTTTTCGAGGGCTGAGGTTAAAGGTTGCCCCAGTAATATCAGACTGAGGGGACCAGTTCTCTTTATTTTACTTTTGGACTGAATTATGAGGACCCTTGCTGTCCCCGTAACAAACTTGTCCCTCGTGATAAGTATCCTTCAACACGTGTGAAGTCCCCACAATTATGGTGTCACTATGTCTGCATGTGCCACACACAGATGAATGGAGTGACACATGACAAGGCATGGCTGCGTGGCATTTACCTGCTGCTGCTGCTGCTGCTGCTGTTGTTGCTGCTGTTGCTGTTGCTGCATGCCTGACTGATCCCCATGTGATGCTGGGCTGGCTGGTGTCTGCGAGCGAGATGAGGGGTTGGCAATTTGTGGCTGCTGGATGGAACCACTCGCATCATCTGCGACTGTAAACCAAGAAAGTAATACAAGTGAGATTAAGGTAATACAATATGGGTATCTAAGTCCCCTTTCTGCTGCATATGTAACACATTTTCTCTTACTGAATAATCGTCACAAACACTATTGCCGGTATTCTTCATCTAGATATCCAACATAACAGCAGAATGCATGAAGAAAAACCCTGAAATCCAGAAATGCCTTTAAGAGTAAAACATCTGTTGCATGTGGAACATTGCATGTTCAAAAATGTGGACTTGCTTATATCTAGAAGTGGAAGACTTGTTAAGAAGGGCAAAGTAAAACGTAACCTAAGAAACTACTCCAAAAGTCAATGTAAATGCATAAGTAATTCTTTTTGTGTGCAATCTTTTCATCAAAAAATACAACTGCCGTCAAGGACACATTCACTGTCTTTTAATGACTGGTAATCATTTTTCAAGTAAAGATATTTCAAGAAAATATTCATAACTTGACAACACGTGACAGTGTCTCCATCAGGCTGGTTTATTGATTTGTCCAGTAGAAAACTAACCAGTAGTTCAGGAACAAGTGAACGTTTACATCTTATGCATGCAAGCAAATACAGCTTTTTTTCCTGCAATGGAGGTATTTATATTTCCCTACCAGGTGCAGGGACAAAGAAGTTCATGTTGGTAGCCGAAGGTCCAGAGGGCAGGGTTTGGAACAGGCTGCTTGGTGCCTGGGCTGAGGAGATCGTCGCTGGCTTAGCACTGCCTTGAAGCACATCTACATAGTTCCGTTTGGCTGTGAGAGTTTTATCAAAAGAATCCTTCACATGCTTCCGTACCAGTTACATTAACAATTAACAGAAGTCCGTATTTCCATAAATATAAGCATCTACAAATATCTGAACACTGACAGAGAAAAACAATGAGCAAATGAATACAATACAAACAAATAAATGATAAACACTTTGTATGTAAAACAACAGAGTTTCAAAGCATGTGAAACAGTTAAAGCTTTCCAAACATTAGAATAAATGCATGAAACAGACTTGGAGATCTTGAGCGAGTACACATGAATGAAGCAGTCAAGACTCTGGAAATTTTACAGTTAGTGTATGAAGCTGTGAAGACTCATTGAAGCTTCATACGCATGTACATGACACAGACAAGACAAAGAGGATGTCTGGCACTTCAGATCTGATTTACGATGTTTCTTATCATCTCTGGTTTCCCTCATTTTCAAACTCAGTGGCTGGTCCGCACTTACCCGGTCTCCTAAATTTGTTGTCTCCTGAGGCGGGAGGGCCAGATGGTCCCTTGGCATTCCCTTCGCCCTGAGGGTTAGGGGGCTGTGTTGCAGACGACTGGAGCTCGCGGAATGTAGGTGGGGCTGCAGGGGCTGCTTCACTCTACAAATTGCATTTGCAACATAAATTTTTTTTCATGTAGGTTTGTGACCAAAAAAACTTGTTTATGAAGAACTTCCCTTAAAAGGATCAATTTGAAAATGACCATTTTCTTTGGTACAAGAGATGGAATATAAGGGAAAAAAAGCAAAGGTGACCAACAAGGAAGATGCCGAGGCATGTGAAAGATAATTGAAACAAGTTCCCTAGCTAAGAATCTTAATAAATCCCACTGAATCTTCCACTTTGCAGTTTTAGGTGACAAATTCTTCACAGTTCAATATTAAGGAAGTATCCAGTAGAGTCCCAGGTAAAGTGATAGTGGGGGAGGTCTACGTGTACCTTCCACAATACTGCACAATCCCCTGCAAACTGCAGGGATTCTGAAGGGTCTCGTCAGAGGGTTAGAGAGAAAGGGAGCGAGGAATAGAACTTATGTAACACCAGTTCAATCAAGAAAAGTACTAACAGAGACCCTCTGAAAGAGGGAGGAGATTAAGTGGGGATAGAGGATGTGGTTTGGTGAACGTCCAACTTACTTCTTCCTCGTCGGCGTTCACATCTACCCATTTCCTCTTCTTCTCATCCCACTGGATCTAATCACGCAGTGGAAAGAAGAAGTCATGGCTGAATTTGGGTCACTTTGATCTTCTCAAGAATGCATATTTGTAGCAAGCTCTGCTTCAGAGGATTCTTCCAACACTTCTTGCAATTTAACCCTAACCCCTTGGCTCTTGCATACTGGACCTCATCAAATCCAACAGATACAGTACATGTATTTGTCTAGATGTATGTACATGTACTTGTACAAGCAGGTCACTGTACCAAACTTGATCAAATCCAACAAAATGACTCTGTTGGAGCTTGAGTGATACAGTGTGGATGGGTCTATGCAGAATAGGACGACTTGCACTGCAACAGTAGGCCTACCAAACCTGACAAACCAAGCATAGTCCAACAGTTGGTACAGCAAGCCAGACGCAATACACAATGACCCTGGACCATTGATACCAGGTACAACGAATTCAACAAGAAGTTCATCAGGTACAGTACCAATCCTGCCAAAACCTCACAAAACCTGCTTTTGCAGTATGGCAGGTTTGGGGTAGTTAGGGTTAAAGCCTGTAAGATTGTAAAAATCCATTAATGTTCATGGAGATCTTCCTATGATTCAACCAATCAAGAACAGATTTGAAGTTTTAGTACAGTGTTTCCAATGCACTGGCTCTGTATATGCTGGTTGTCAATTTATTTTGCTGCTTTTTGGGTGTCAATTCAGCGCAACTCACAAGTGTTAGCAAGTACAGTGACAGCGTGCACAATTCTAATTAAGCGAATTACATCTTGTTTTTATCTTCAAATTTTTTCTACGTTGTGTTCTCCACACAAAGCCCGGGACTATGCTAAGCTGCAGAATATCACTTACAGACTTGCTGCTATCATCAGGGAGGTGCACCTGGTTGCTCCGCCCAACCACTTTGCTGAAGAACCCGCCGAACCATCCCCGGCCTCCACCCTGACAACAAACCACACCGGGCAGAGATTACATACATGAACACAAGCATTTAAAAAGTCTTAACAGCCTCTAGTTGCTTCAGATGCTGCTATCTGTTGGGTTAACTCACACATGTATATTTTCAGTGTGCATAATTGGAAGATACCATTACTTACGGTGCGTTATGGAATTGTGTTGCCATATTTAAGAGGCACAGCCACTAGAACCCCTTGAACACAAGAACATCAGCCTGAATTCAAGTGACAAGCTATTTAAATAAACTGCAAAAAAGGCATTCCTTTGTCACTGTGTGCCCCGTTATTTTTTACTGGTCTTGTGACTGGTCTTTTGTCAGGTCTTGTCTCAAAGCAAATACTGAAAAGAGGTCATACAGTCTTGAATCACGGTAAGTGACATTTTGACCATCTTTCTGTTGCCATGAAACTCTACTGACAGGCATCTCTGCTGACTGAATTTGGTCTTCAGCGATGATTGAAAGTTCATCCAAGTTAGGGGCAAGGAACACAAAAACAGTCTTCACCTGTTTCGCTTTGGGCTTCTCCTTTGGCTTTTCCTTGGCCTCAAGCTTTGGCTCTGCAACTGTCGCTGTCTTCTCCTCCCTCTGGGGAGGTTTGGTAGAGTCCGTGGAATAGGTGCGGACCCTTCCACCCGGCGTCGCTGGGGGAGTCAAGGTGTCAGCTGGCGAGGGTGGATTGCCAGCCTGCGTTGAACTGTACTGAGTCTGACTGAATGAGCCCTGTGTGTTGAGAGAAATTTGGACTTCATGCGGCACATCTCAATCAAAGGGAAAGCGGGTAAGTGATTGTGACTGACAACCAATTTGCAATTGCCATGAGTAATTATACATGTGCATCATTTGCCTGTCAGTTATAGTCGACGAGGCATGTATTTTATTTAGACTGCTCTTGGAGCAAATAATGGCCAAGCAGTATGGCATGATTGATCAGATCAGTAAAAAGACCAGATGGTTATTACATATAACATATATTATTACAATAACCTAAGGAGAACAGCTGATGCTCTCTCAACAGTTTGTCTCATCCACTAATGCGCAACTAAGTCTAAACTTAATACCATAATTTTCGGAATATGTAAGCCACCCGGTGTATAAGCCGCAGAACGGAAAAATCGGCAAATTAAGATTTACAGTCGGCATATAAGCCACACCGATGCATAAGCCGCACCGCAGTGCTGACGACCTAACCACGAAGGTGCTGCATGCTGAAACATGTGAAGCGCCAATACAGCATGTACAGTAAGTCACTGGTTCTACTGCACGTGCAATCCTAATAAAAGTAAGCAAAATGCGAACGAGTGTCACCATAAAAAGTGAATTTTAAGTCCTCATATTTAATATGTTTTGTGGGCTGGATGGTGGTCCTGCGTGAGCCGTGCATCAGCTCTTGCCTTTTTTCCAGCGACCGGCAAAATTTATGCGCTTGGGAAGGTACAATAAAATCTTGGTAACTTGAAGTCAGTTAAGTGGAAAGATCATTTTATCTTGTAGGTCGACTATTTCTTGCAAAAGGAATAGGCATTTATAAAAAAAATAACTCGAGGCTCTGTAACTGTCCACAAAACTACATCCGGTTATCTCAAGGTTTTTGTGACACCGATAAAAACAAAACCACCAAACTGCTTCAAAAATGGAAAATCTGCTGCGAGTCCTCGAATCGACTCATCACATGACGGTAATCAACTAAAGCTTCAATTTTTTTTTCAGTCAACGACGCAGGGTGATTGGGTAATGTATCAATTTGATGCAATCACAGAGTTTCGATGCAGAAACCTTTGATACGGGAATTTAATCTGGTCTGTGTACATTTTTTCTGATATTCGCCTGTGAAGGGCGCACCTATAGCCAGTTAACATCAGATTTTCTCACCTGAAAAACTGCCGGGGACAGTTCTTTTTCCCGCAAATTCTTCAACTTTGCAATTTATGTCCGACGCCCATAGAATATGTAGGGAGGCACAGCTCTTGAGTAATAGGCATCAGTATTTTCATTCTTCTCCCTGTTTTTTTCAACTGCCAAGTAAAAATTGTAGCGCATGTCCGCATATCTGCCAGTTCAAATACAAAAGGTCCATAGCGTACACATGTACAGGTGTCACCTGAGGGCATGTGTGTTTCTGCCAATTGTTTCAATACGCAGGAGTTGCTAATTGTAACCTTGTCTCTTGTAAGTGTGGTTCCACTCCCTAGCAAATCAGCTTACCCAAAGGAGGTCTTTCATCCCCAGTTCTTTTGTGTATGTGTACATGTATGGTATGGGCTCCCCAATTCATTTCTAATTACTAAAGAAAGGCATGTCCGTTTTCTTGTTGGTTAGGGCTGAGGCCACTTAGTAACACAGTCCAAGTGTAGGATGGTCTTCCGCACTTTGACCCAACCAAGCACAATGCGTTAATACATTAACCACTGAAATGAAAATGAGTACTTCAAATGAGTGTTCATGTTCTCCGAGGAACAAATAAGGAAAATTTTGTGTTAATATGTCATCCAGCATCAAGTGAGTACGGCATACAGTCACTAACACAAAAACCTATGAACGCAGCACATTTTATGCCTTGAACACGTACCTGCCTACAGTAATTACTTTCAATGTCATCAATTGGCACATGACACACAGACATCTCAACACAATCGTTACTCCTATTTTTATTTAAAACCTATTAATGGCTACAATCATATTTCTTTAGAGACCACACCTTAACCCTAACTGCCCAAGGGTTGCTGGCCCTAACCTTCCCCATTCACACAAAGCCAAACACCCATATGGGACTTTGTGCACAGAGACTGTTAGACTTTGTTTTTCTGAGGTATGCCAAACCCAATGCAAAAGCCAGCTGTTATAGGCCTACCAGACCTATCCCCACAGAATTAAACACTTTACTACTGTTTAATTCTGTGTGGTTGGGGAAGGTTAGGGTTAAAGCTGTGTGTCATGTGACCAGTGGTGACACCAACACCACAAAACCCAATACGGGCACCTCCAAGAGTCTACAACGCGTTGGCAAATCACAACACGTGAAATTTGTCAACCCTTTCTGAACACGTCATCTGTAACATTTCAATGTCTGAATGTACATTTTGACCTAAACTGGATGAGCAATTGCAGCAGCAAGAGTGTCATGAAGAAAATAACAAATATTGAAAAGTTCAAACTAAATCACATGATGACTGCATTATGCCGTTATTACGCGTTATAGGGTTCTGAGAACTTTTACACTAATACCAACTAAGCAATTTTTGGTGGTGATCAAATAATGTTTAGTATGCAAACCAAAGAAGTGCATTTTTGATGAAATCAGATGACATCACAGAACTTTCCAAATCCCATGCACATACGTGTACTATGACAGATCTTAGCTTAAAAAAGTGAATTTGAAAATGTCTCATTCTACAGAGATTGAAAAGAACAACCAAACACAAAAAAGCTTTTCATAAAGTTCTTAAAACAAATGGCGGTGGCATCATTATGAAGGCAGAGTAACATACATGTACATGTATGCACATCCTAGAATCAGGACCGATGTTTGCACTCAGTTTCAAGTTGATATCACTGGACCATTATGAAGTAAACCCTTGAAAAATGACTCAGAAAAAAAAAAGAAACTACACAAAGCCTGTGAAGCAGCGAAGCCTGATCAATAAGTATCACATACAGACAGTCCGACTTATAATACATACGTACATGTACAATGTACATTAACAAGGCACTGGCAGTGGACCGAAAACAAACACTATGAGGTCAGTGTATATGCAGTGTGCCGGTTGGTGCTCATTTATTACATCGATTTTTTTTGTATTCAAGATGCCATCCGTGCTACCGGTACATGTAGCAATTTCCGCACTCGCTATTTTCTGCACTATCACCACTATGGAGATACAACTGCCAAGAATTGAAGGATAAACAAAGATTTGCAAAATGCTTTGCAAAATGTTTTGAGAATGCACAAATTACTATCTCAAAAACACTGAATAAGATCCTAAACACAACTTTCATAGCACGTGGGTGTGGCTTGATGTTTTGCTTGCTGAGAAACTGGTGTGTACCCCATATTTCTCTTGACATCTGGTACTGGCTGGTTCTCAGAAGTCTTTAACCTACAGCAAAGTACAGATATTACCTCCTGCTGGAACTTGTCATACTTGAGCGCATAAAGGATGGGGTTGACCGCGGAGTTAGCAACCAGCAAGATCATTGCAAATTGAAAGAGTACCAGGATTGACTGATTCTCTGGCTCCTGGTACATGAACAGTAACACAATGTACATGACCTTCTGTGGCATAATGAGGGCAAGAAATGCAAGGATGACCAGCAGCAGGGCATGGATCAGCTTCTGCCTGGCTCGCTGCAGTTCGTTGGGATGCTGCATTCCAAGATTCTGCCTTCTACGGGCGCTCTGCTTGAGATTCCTCAAAATCTGAATGTACATCCAGATCATTGCTGCAGCTGGAACAGCAAACAGCAGCAGGGCATTCATGAGAATGAAAATGAACCCTAGAGGGTGTGGATCACATCCAGGTAAGAAATGCTCGCCACAGTTTTGTTTTAGCACACCTAACCAAATTGTTCCCGAAATTTCTATAAATGCAGGCACAACCCAAACAAACAGGATAAGAAAGGAGACCTTTCTCCTTGTAAAGAAACTGCAGTGATGCAGTGGCCGAACGATACCTATGAATCGTTCAAAGGTGACCAGTAACAGAGATAGTGCCGACTGCCCAGTCGAAGATCTCTCCATATAATTAACCACTATATAAAGCACTTCAACCTCCTGTGTGCGATTGTCATATTCCGTGATGACATATGCATGTACAATACCAGTGATACACACCAGACTGTCAGCTATTGCAAGACTGAGGAGAAAATAGTGGGTGAGGCTGTGCAAAGCTTTGCTCTTGAGGATTGTCAGACTAACAAGGAGATTTCCAATCACTCCCACAATGCCAATAGAAATATCAATACCAATCAGGAGTGAGCTGGCCTTGGAGTCGGGCATCCCTGTGGCTGGTGCTGATGTTGGCTGTAGATCCATAGCCGTTTCAAAATAATGTAACAATGCTTGAGTCCATCCACACATAGAATACTCATGCAACCGCTACTAACATTGCTCACTTGTTCACTAAACTCTCCCAATACATCTAATGCGGCTCAAGCCAAAAGCAAGGATGACGTTAATAGTCCATCAGCAAATCCGTGTTAGTTTGGCTCAACCGCAAGAGAATGAATGCTCAACGCATCCACAGCAGTGTTGACTGTACATTTGTAGCTATTCTTTTCCCGAGTCTTCAGAACTCTGCTTGCTACCTTTGATAAATTCAGAGAGGCATGCACTGATGTTAGTAGAGTTACAGGCTATGTTGGCTGTTCGTTCTTTGTGGGTGAAACAGACAGCTCGTACCCTTCCCGCATGTATACTAGGGCTGAGCAATGGCAAGCTGTATATCATGATTGATCAGTATATTAATGAGACCAGGACCTCATTACAATGTTGAACAATGACAGTGCGGGGGACAGTTAATAATCTCTTGACAGTCTCTGACAACAGATTTGGGGAGCTCAAAAGTCAAGTCAAAACTTACTCATCAGATATTGGACAGCAGATAACGGGTGCTTGATGTATTACTGATTTGTGATACGATTTTTTTCTTTCATTTTTTTCTTTTCGTTGCGCTGTTCCTTTGCCATGTGATTTAACCGAGTATAACGGTGCGGGAAATTCCAATAAGCCCCTTACGAGTGAACTTTGACCCACATCTGGTGCACTGAGTTCTTTAAATTCAAGTGAACATAACTTGAATTCTCCATACTAAAACCACTGTAGCTATACCTCGTACATGTAATTCGGGGCAAGCTTTTGCTCAGTTACAACACACTGATCTCAATGGATAAGAAGGGCACAGAGGAACCAGTCCACTCCAGAGATGGTGGTCGCTATGCAAAAGCTTGCCCCGAATCACGAGGTATTGCAACAGTGTCTTTAGTCTGGGGAATTCAAATCGTTATGTTTACGTGCAGTCAGATAACTCAGCGCACCAGATGTTATTCAAATTCAACTCGCAAATGGTTTATTCAAGTTAGTCTTCGTTTAACGTCATCAGAAGCTGAAGACTGTAAGTTCACTTGCGTTTTCATCATGTTTAAATAACGTTTGATTTAAAGTTACTGTGTTTTTATTTATACTTTTCTTACGTGACTTGGGAAACTTATTGCAATATTCTTGTGTGTATTTGCTCATAATTTGAGTCGATATTTGGAAGTTGTACTTGAATCGTCGCATTTTGTTTGGGCGTATGCGCCTACACAGAATTGCATGTGTGCTTGTAGATGCATTTACCAGTTATGATATGTCATTTGTAACGTTCATTTTCTTATAGTTGCTTTAAAAAAACGATGATTAAAATGACTTGTGTTTCAGTAAAACTAGGCACCCTGACTGAAAAGAGACTGCTAAAAAGATCATTTGTGCTACCAAAAAAATTTTCAAATTTAACTATAGAGCAAACAGCTAATATTGTCATTACACAAATACAGTTTACATGTACATGTAAGTCCAAGGAATGAAGTTGTAATTGCTGACCTGGAACAGCACTAGTAAATTTATGATGGTGAAACAATGACTACACCTAGATATTTAAATGACAAACTTTCGAACAACTTTCAAAGCAGCATTGTTTGCAGAATAGGATCTCTATGTCCGACATACACCACAACGTAGAGAATAAACTCTTCAACGAAAAACTGAATACCCCCACATGAAAAGAAAAGTCTTAATTGAAAGGCGCATACATCCACAGTCTCACAGACTGTCAAGGACACCTTTCAGTAATGTAAAGCACTGCATTAGCCATCTTAGCACTGCAATCCTAGTACCCCATGTTCTAGTGCTTCCGTCAATAGGAATAAACTCCCTGGCCAGGCACATTTTTCACTTGATAGTTTTTCTTTGGAACAGATCAAGGAATAAACAATCACGTACAAGCCCAATGTCAAAGGAGTAATTTCTTCAACCTTAATGAACAATTAAAACGTCTGAACTTGACATTACTCTATGTACTTCACCAACTGAACCATAAACTCTGTTACAAACTACTATGAAAAGGCACAAATTACTGTCTAAAAACACTAAATAAGATCCTAAACACAACTTTCATAGCACATGGGTGTGGCTTGATGTTTTGCTTGCTGAGAAACTGGTGTGTCTCCCGTATATCTCTTGACATCTGGTACTGGTTGGTTCTCAGAAGTCTTTAACCTACAGCAAAGTGCAGATATTACCTCCTGCTGGAACTTGTCATACTTGAGTGCATAAAGGATGGGGTTGACCGCAGAGTTAGCAACCAGCAAGATCATTGCAAATTGAAAAAGTACCAGGATTGACTGATTCTCTGGCTCCTGGTACATGAACAGTAACACAATGTACATGACGTTCTGTGGCATAATGAGGGCAAGAAATGCAAGGATGACCAGCAGCAGCGCATGGATCAGCTTCTGCCTAGCTCGCTGCAGTTCGTTGGGATGCTGCATTCCAAGATTCTGCCTTCTACGGGCGCTCTGCTTGAGATTCCTCAAAATCTGAATGTACATCCAGATCATTGCTGCAGCTGGCACAACAAACAGCAGCAGGGCATTCATGACTATGAAAATAAACCCTAGAGGGTATGGATCACATCCAGGTAAGAAATGCTCGCCACAGTTTTGTTTTAGCACACCAAACCAAATTGTTCCCGAAATTTCTATAAATGCAGGCACAACCCAAACAAACAGGATAAGAAGGGTGACCTTTCTCCTCGTAAAGAAACTGCAGTGATGCAGTGGTTGAACGATACCTATGAATCGTTCAAAGGTAACCAACAGCAGAGATAGTGCCGACTGCCCAGTCAAAGATCTCTCCATATAATTAACCACTATATAAAGCACTTCAACCTCCTGTGTGCGATTGTCATATTCCGTTATGACATATGCATGTACAATACCAGTGATGCACACCAGACTGTCGGCTATTGCAAGACTGAGGAGAAAATAGTGGGTGAGGGTGTGCAAAGCTTTGCTCTTGAGGATTGTCAGACCAACAATGAGATTTCCAATCAGTCCCACAATGCCAATAGAAATATCAATACCAATCAGGAGTGAGCTGGCCTTGAAGGAGCCAGGCATCCCTGTGGATGGCACTGATGTCTGTAGATCCATAGTTGTTTCAAAATAATGTCACAATGCTTGAGTCCGTCAACACATAGAATACTCATGCAACTGCTATTAACATTGCTCACTTGTAGACCAAACTCTCCCAATACATCTAATGCGGCTCAAGCAAAAAGACGTTAATAGTCCATCAGCAAATCCCTGTTGGTTTGGCTCAACCGCAAGAGAATGATTGCTCAAAGCACCCATAGCGGTGTTGACTGTAGCTAATCTTTTCCAAAGTCTTCAAGACTCTGATTGACACCTTTGATAGATTCAATGAGGCATGCACTGACGTTAGTTGAGTTACAGGCTACGTTGATTCTTTGTGGATGAAAGAAATAGCTATTATCCTTCCTACATGTATACTAGGGCTGAGCAATGGCAAGCTGTATATCATGATTGATCAGTACAGTATTAATGAGACCAGGGCCTCATTACGATGATGAACAATAACAAAGTGGAGAGGGGACAGTTAATAATCTCTTGACAGTCTCTGACAACAGACGTGGGGAGGGCTCATGTCTAAACTTAATCATCAGATATTGTACAGCAGAAAATCAGGTGCTTGATAAATTACTGAATCGTGATTACGATTTTATTTCTTTCAAAACTAAATTGTTTCTTATCAAACTGTAAGAATCAACACAATTGGCCTATTTTACAAGCTCTGCATTGGTTTTGGTTTCTAAGGTCCACACATTGTCCACTACACAGAGTTTTCATTTAGGCACACTTTAAAAAAATGACTGCAGTGACTTTGTGTTTCAGTAAAACTAGCTACCTTGACTAAAAACAGACAGCTAAACAGACTGCTAAAAAGACGGCTGAACAGATCATTTGTGCTACCTTGAAATATTTTCAATTACTATTAAGCTATAGAGCAAATAGCTTATTGTCCTTCCACAAATACAGTACATGTAAGTCCAAAGAATGTAGTTGCTGACCTGGAATAGCACTAAATGACGGCAAACATTGACTACACCCGGATATTTAAATGTCCAAATTTCTGACATCTTTCAAAGCAGCATTGTTTTCAGAATAAAATCTCTACCTCCGAAATGCACTGTGATGAAGGTGATAAACTCTTGTACAAAAAACTAAATCCCCCTGACATGAAAAGAAAAGAGATTGAATTAAAATGCATATACATCAACAGTCTCACAGATTATCAAGGACAAAATCCATTATTGTGAAGCGTTCCATTAGCAGTGGCAATTGCAGTGGCAATGCTATCATCCCATGTTCTAGTGTTTCTATCAACAGGAATACAAGCCCTGCCAAGCTATCCTTCACTTGACAGTTTTCCTTTGGTACAGATCAGGAGAATAAACAATCACATACAAATCCAGGGTTCTCCCCAGGATTTCTCAAATCTGTGGGGGATTTCCATTGTGGTTTACCAACATTTTGTGAAGCCATGGCGTTGGATTTGGCGCCCGCCCAAGGGCCCGAAGATTTTTGGACTTTAGATGCTCTCAGCTGCATTTTAGAACATTTCCTGGGCTTTACAAGTACTTTTTCTCAGGAAAAAACACAAGAGACTCAATGTATTTGTTCTTAAATTTTGGATATCAATATTTTAACAAATGACCAGTTTTCCTTTCCTTTTGTTCTATGATGCGGTATCGGCGGCTTCCCTTCCTTCGCCGGCACCTCCGTGAACGTGCTGCAGGTGGCTGCTTTGTTTGCCTATGGGTTTCCCTCAGCATGGACTGCTGATGTTATTGGCTTAAGAAAAGAGCCTATCTTTGAGTTCCTGCCACTGTGCGTGAGACAAAATGTGGTGATATGGCAATGAGAAATACCGTCCCCGTCGTAGAAAGATGCCATTAATACTTTTTCATGGCTACGGCTGCCGCCATGAAAAAAAAAACGTGTGTGGGTTCGATGTTGTAAGTTCTGTGAATGGTGTAGTATAAAATTTTAACCTTCGTAAATGCAGCCCCACTAGCGTATTGAGCACACGGCACAGGGGAAACACACATGCACGTGGGTGAATGTACGCCGCCCATGACGGAAGTTCAGATTTCAAGCGACACCAGCCAAGAGGAACGTTCGGTGCCAATGTATATGTATGGTGTGCAGTGTGGCCGCCGATGCGTGGTGCACAATGCATGCACAGTACTATGTAGGCTACCTTTAGTAAGTACATGTACACGGAAAAATGAAGGACTATTTACTGCTTTTTCGTCTAGAATTTCCAGACATGCGAGCTGCATTATGTAAGATAATTCTCAGCCATACTATCATAATAATAATGTGCATATCGGGGATGAAAAAATAGATATCGGCCCATTTTGGGGGATCGGACAGAAACAATTGCATATTGGGCCTGATAGGCAAGTTTGTACGTGGGGAGAACCCTGAAATCCCATCAACAATTAAAACCTCTCAAGGTGACACAATTCCTGGAGAAATTGGCAGATTAGATCATGTACTACACCAATTGAACCACAAACTCTGTTACAAACTACTTTGAAAACCCTCAAATTACCGTCTCAAAAACACTGAATAAGACCCTAAACACAACTTTCACAGTACGTGGGTGTGGCTTGATGTTTTGCTTGCTGAGAGACTGGCGTGTGTCCCATGTTTCTCTTGACATCTGGTACTGGTTGGTTCCCAAAAGTCTTTAACCAACAGCAGAGTACAGATATTATCTCCCGCTGGAACTTGTCATATTTGAGTGCATAAAGGATGGGGTTGACCGTGGAATTAACCAGCAGCAAGATCACTGTAACTTGAAGACACATTATGAAGGACTGAGTTTCTATGTCCCTGTATAATGCCATTGCTAAAATGTACAAGACCTTCTGTGGCATAATGAGGGCAAGAAATGCAAGGATGACCAGCAGCAGGGCATGGGTCAGCTTCTGCCTGGCTCGCTGCAGTTCATTGGGACCCTGGATTCCAAGATTCTTCCTTCTACGGGCACTTTCCTTGAGGTTCCTCAAAATCTGAACGTACATCCAGATCATTGCCGCAGCTGGCACAACAAACAGCAGCAGGGCATTCATGACCGGGAAAACCATTCCATGGATATATGAATCACATCCATGTGGGTGATTCTCTGCACAGTTTTGCTTTTGCACAACATACATGTACCAAACCATTACCCACATTTCTATAAATGCAGGCACAATCCAAACAAACAGGATAAGAAGGGTGACCTTTCTCCTGGTAAAGAAGTTACAGTGATGCAGTGGTCGAACGATACCTATGAATCGTTCAAAAGTGACCAGCAGCAGAGATAGTGCTGACTGTCCAGTCGAAGATCTCTCCATAAAAAAAAGCACTAAATAAAGCACTTCCCCCTCCTGTGTGGGATTGTTATATTCAGTTATGACATACGCATGTACAATACCAGTGACACACACCAAGCTATCAGCTACTGCAAGACTGAGGAGAAAATAGTGGGTGAGGCTGTGCAAAGCTTTGCTCTTGAGGATTGTCAGACTAACAAGGAGATTTCCAATCACTCCCACAATGCCAATAGAAATATCAATACCAATCAGGAGTGAGCTGGCCTTGAAGGAGCCAGGCATCCCTGTGGATAGCGCTGATGTCTGTAGATCCATAGCTGTTTCAAAATAATGCCACCATATTTTCAGTCTGTCAGCACAAAGAATACTCATGCAACTGCTATTAACATTGCTCACTTGTTGACCAAACTCTCCCAATACATCCAATGCAGCTCAAGCCAAAAGCAAGGATGACGTTAATAATCCATCAGCAAATCTGTGTTGGTTTGGCTGAACCGCAAGTGAATGATTGCTCAAAACATCCACTGCTGTGTTGACTGTAGATGTCCTTTTCCCAAGTCCACAAAACTCCGCTTGCTACCTTTGATAAATTCAGAGAGGCATGCACTGATATCGGTGGAGTTACAGGCTACGTTGGTTGTCAGTTTTCTGTAGGTGAAAGAGACAGCTCTTATCCTTGCTACATGTAAACTAGTTCTGAGCAATGGCAAGCTGTATTGATCGGTATATTGAGACCAGGGCTTCATTACAATGTTGAATAACAATGAGGGGGGACAGTTAATAATCTTTTGACAGGCTCTGACAACAGATGTAGGTAGCACCAACGTCAAAACTTAACCATCAAATAGTGTACAACAGAAAATCAGGAGCTTGATACTTTACTGATTGGTGATGCAGTTTTTTTCTTTCAAAGTTAAACTTTTTTCTCTCAAACTGCAAGACTTCAAACACAATTTGCCTATTCCACAAACATTGCATTGCTTTTGGTTTCCTCCATTCACACCTCCTTTACTCTGCATAGTTTTCATTTGGGTACACAGTAAAAAACACAACGACTACATTTACTTGTGTTTCAGTACAACTACCCGCATTGACTGACAACAGACTGCCAAACGGATAATTTCTAATTACTTTTACACTCTAAAGGAAACAGCTTCTTGTCCTGTTCAAATAAATTTCAGGAATTTACGTGTAGTTGATGACTGACCTGGAATGGCAATAGTAAATGAGAGTAAATACTGACTACACCTACACTTTTGAATGGCAAAATTGTTGACGCTTTTCAATGCAGCATTCCTTTGAGAATAAAATCTCTACCTCCAAAATGCATGGTGATGTTGCTGAAAATTCCAGCATGAAAAAGTGACTTCCCATGAATTCAGGGGTCAAAATTAACGGTGGTCCGCTGGCACGGTGCCTCCAAAAAATTTATCGGGCCACTGAATTTTCCCAAAACGATGGCCCGGCAGGACAGTGGTCATATCAGGAACACTGCCACATTTTTAAGACTTTCATCACATTTTACAACTCGTGTTTCAAACAACCGGCGCGGCACTTTTGAGTTCACGGTATAATACGGGCGATTCACAATAGCGTGCAACCAAGAGTTTGCAACACGTTGGCCAATCATAACGCGAAATTTGTCGACCCTTTTCAAACGCGCATTGGGTCGACAAATTTCGCGCACTGTGATTGGCCAACACGTTGCAAACTCTTGGTGGCGCACCCTTGTGAAACAGCCGTATTCCACAGTCTGCGCTGCCAGGCTCATGTGCCACACGCACACATAGTGGTGTGACATTCTGTTCACTGAATGGTTGTGCATACAGCTCATACACGTGCAGTAGGCACCTGCCCTGGTATGTTGGCTGGTACCATTTTCTAACGATGCCAGTTTAAGGTTATCTCCCACAGACACCAATAAAACCTTTACAGGTCGCGTCGTGTCAAGATTGTTAAGTACAAGCAATATAACCTCAAATTCAATTGGTGAACACAAAAAATACATATATACAGACAACAGATCGAGCTCTGGGAATTAACTTGTAGAAATCTTCCTGCAACATCCTTTTTTTTTCAATGTGCAGCTGTCAAGTTGCAGGGGTGTATGGTGGGTTGTACAATGCTATTTTGAGCAGGTTGCATTGACTGGTTGCAGGGTTACCATCATACCTTCTTTGGCAGTGGTACAGTGAATGGGCAATAATTGCTTGTGCGTTTTCACCACCGCAATAGCGAAATACAAAGGAACTTGTGAAAATAACAGAACTTTCTTTCCAAATGTGGCAAATGTACGGTATGCATGCAAACAAATTAAACAAGCTTTCAGATGTAAAAAATTGTTGAGAGGTGTTTTGTGAAGACAGGATTTGTATTTTATGTGTTTTTCTATTTACTTACCAAAATAAATTTTACGGTCATGCCAAAAATTTAGAATCTGTCACGTTACCACAAGCAGAACTGGTTTTTTGGTCTTAAAAAGTGTATTTAAGTCCAGCCAGGCTGGCTGTCAGCTGTGTTGGTAGAGAAGTTCCACTGATGCAAATGGGCATGTGTGGTGGGCCTGATCAAATTTCTTACATGTACTCAACCTGGGCCACTGAATTTCCACAAGGACCAGTGCGGTGCAGTTCCCCACTGGCCCTGCGGGCCACCAAGACATTGAAGATAATTTCAACTCCTGATGATATGAAAGGAGAAAACTCTTAATTAAACAGTGCATCCAGTTATAATCAAGCTATTTCAATCTACTATTACTCTCCATGTAGAATTTCTATCAAGGACTCCTGCTTATGGACTTATTACATGTAGGTCATTACACAGAGGTCTCACAGATTGTCTAGAACACCGTTCAGTATTGTAAAGCACTGCATTAGCCATCTTAGCACTGCAATCCTAGTACGCCATGTTCTAGTGCTTCCGTCAATAGGAATAAACTCCCTGGCCAGACACAATCTTCACTTTACAGTTTTCATTTAGAACAGATCGGGAGAAAAAAAATCATGTAAAAGCCCAATGTCAACAGAGTAATTTCTTCACCATTAATAAACAATTAAAACCTCTCCAGGTGACACAATTCCAAGATAAATTGGCAGATTAGATCATGTACTTCACCAACTCAACCATAAACTCTGTTACAAACTACTTTGAAAAGGTGAAAAATTACTGTCGCAAAAACACTGAATAAGATCCTAGACACAACTTTCATAGCACATGGGTGTGGCTTGATGTTTTGCTTGCTGAGAAACTGGTGTGTGTCCCATATGTCTCTTGACATCTGGTACTGGTTGGTTCCCAGAAGTCTTTAACCTACGGCAAAGTACAGATATTACCTCCTCCCGGAACTTGTCATACTTGAGTGCATATAAGATGGGGTTGACCGTGGAATTAACAAGCAGCAAGATCATTGCAAATTGAAAAAGTACAGGGATTGACAGATTTTCTGAGTCCTGGTACATGGCCATTGACACAATGTACATGACCTTCTCAGGCATAATGAGGGCAAGAAATGCAAGGATGACCAGCAGCAGCGCATGGATCAGCTTCTGCCTGGCTCGCTGCAGTTCATTGGGACCCTGGATTCCAAGATTCTGCCTTCTACGGGCGCTCTCCTTGAGGTTCCTCAAAATCTGAACGTACATCCAAATCATTGCCGCAGCTGGCACAGCAAACAGCAGCAGGGCATTAACGACTATGAAAATGAACCCTGGAAGGTATGGATCACATCCACGTGATGACAAATGCTCTGCACAGTTTCCCCTTCGCACAATATACCAAATCGTTCCCCAAATTTCTATAAAGGCAGGCACAACCCAAACAAACAGGATAAGAAGGGTGACCTTTCTCCTCGTAAAGAAACTGCAGTGATGCAGTGGCCGAACGATACCTATGAATCGTTCAAAGGTGACCAGCAGCAGAGAAAGTGCTGACTGTCCAGTCGAAGATCTTCTCATATAACCAGAAACTATATAAAGCACTTCCGCCCCCTGTGTGCGATTGTTATATTCAGTTATGACATACGCATGTAGAATACCAGTGATGCACACCAGACTGTCAGCTATTGCAAGACTGAGGAGAAAATAGTGGGTGAGGCTGTGCAAACCTTTGCTCTTGAGGATTGTCAGACTAACAACGAGATTTCCAATCACTCCCACAATGCCAATAGAAATATCAATACCAATCAGGAGTGAGCTGGCCTTGAAGGAGCCAGGCATCCCTGTGACAGGTTCTGAAGTTGTCTGTAGATCCATAGCTGTTTCAAAACAATGCCACAATAGTTCAGTCCTTCAGTACATACAATACTCATGCAACTGCTATTAACATGGCACATTTGCAGACCAAAGTCTCCCCATACACCAATGTGGTTCCAGCCAAAAGCAGGGATGATTGCCATAGTCCATCAGCAAATCTGCATTGGTTTGGCTCAACTGCCTAGGAATGATTGCTCAAAGCATCCACTGTTGTATTGATAGCTGTTGTTTTCCTGAGTCTACAAAACTCTGCTTGATACCTTTGATAAACTCAAAGAGGCATGCACTGATGTCAGTGGAGTTATACCTTGTGTTTTTTTTTGGGTGAAAAAGACAGTTCTTATTCTAACTCTACTAGGGTAGAGCAATGACAAGCTGTTTATCATGATTGATCTGTGCTGTATATTAAAGAGGCCGGGGCCTTATTAGTGTTGAACAAGAAAAATACGGGAGGGGGGGGTGATCAGTTATTAATCTCTTGCCAGTCTCTGACAACAGATGTTGGGAGCTATACTGCAAGGCAGAAAATCAGGTGCTTGATAAATCACTCATATTATGACGACAATTTTTTCTTTCATAGCTAAACTTGTTTTCTTTCTTAACAAAATGTAAGACATCGACATGATGCGCCTGTTTTACAAGCTCTGCACTAACATTTTTTTAATGGTAAAATTTGTGACACCAAGCAGTGCAGATTTGTTGTCAGATTAAATCTCTACCTGCAAAATACATTGCTATATTGATAATAAACTCCAGCATGAAAAACTGGATTCCCATGACACTGAAGGAAAATGGTCTCATCAAAAAGTGTATCATCCAAGGATGAATCAAGCCACTTCATTCCATTACAACTCTCCATGCAGAGTACATGTAACTATCAATGACTCCTGGCTGTAGATCTTATAGATCATACACGTACACGTAGCGTAGGTTTCACAGATTGTCAAGTACTGGTACCGTTTTTATTATCGAAAAGTGCATCTTAGCACTGGAATCCTAGCACCCCATGTCCCTAGTGCTTCCATCAACAGGAATACACTCCCTGGCCAGACACATCTTTCACTTCACAGTCATCCTTAGTTCAGACAAGGAAAACTTGTGAACAAAAAATGCATGTACATGTATACAAGCCCAATGTCGTAGGAGCAATATTTTCAATTTCAACAATTAGAACCTCTCAAGGTGACACAACGCCAGCAGAAATTGGCAGATTAGATGATGGGACTGGCCAACCAAAACATACACTACAGTATTTGCAAAATACACAAATTACTGTAGCAAAAACATGGAATAAGATTCTAAACACAACTTTCGTGGCATGTGGCTGTAGTTTGACACTTCACTTGCTGAGGAACTGTTATGTGTCCCACATTTCTCTTGATACATGTATGCGCTACTGGTTGGTTTTTAGAGGTCTTTAACCAACAGCACAGTTCAGATATTATCTCTTGCTGGAACTTGTCATACTTGAGTCCGTACAAGACAGGGTTGATTGCTGAGTTAGCCAGCATCAAGATCATTGAAACTTGAAGAAAGGGCAGAGATTCTGTGTCAAGGTAAATGGCCATTGACACAATGTACATGACCTTCTCAGGCATAATGAGGGCAAGAAATGCAAGGATGACCAGCAGCAGGGCATGGATCAGCTTCTGCCTGGCTCGCTGCAGTTCATTGGGACCCTGGATTCCAAGATTCTGCCTTCTACGGGCGCTCTGCTTGAGATTCCTCAAAATCTGAATGTACATCCAGATCATTCCCGCAGCTGGCACAGCAAACAGAAGCAGGGCATTCATGACTGGGAAAATGATTCCATGGGGGTATGGGTCACATTCACGTGAGTAATTCTCTGCACAGTTTTGTTTTTGCACAACGTACCAAATCATTCCCCACACTTCTATAAATGGAGGCAGAACCCAAACAAGTATGATTAGAAGGGTAACCTTTCTCCTGGTAAAGAAACTGCAGTGACGTAGTGGCTGAACGATACTTATGAATCTTTCAAAGGTGACCAGCAGCAGAGCCAGTGCTGACTGCCCAGTCGAAGATCTCTCCATATAACCAGCCACCATAAACAGCACTTCATTTTCCTCTTTCAGATTGTAATCCTTTGTTACAACATACACATTCAGCATGCCAGTGATGCACACCAGACTGTCGGCCATTGCAAGACTGAGGAGAAAATAGTGGGTAAGGGTGTGCAAAGCTTTGCTCTTGAGGATTGTCAGACCAACAACGAGATTTCCAATCACTCCCACAATGCAAATAGAAATATCAACCCAAAACAGGAGCCAGGTGGACTGGAAGGAGTCTGGCACCCCTGTGGCTGGCGCTACTGTTGTCTGCAGATCCATAGCTGTATTAAAATGCCACAGAATATCTGACTGTCGGCACAACAGAAGACGTCTGCATCTGCAAGCTTGTTGGCCCAATGCTTCTAGTGTCTCCAATGCGGCTCTAGCCATCAGCCTGGCTACGCTGCATGAAATGATTGCCCAAAGCATCCAGATTTAGTACACATGTTCTTTTGACCAGTCTATGCAGTTCTGCACGGCAGCCACAACTTCAGTAAACTCAAAGAGTTGTACAGTGATTCCAATTGTGTTTTTGTGATTTTTTTTTACTAGGCAGCAGAAGAGACAGTACTCATCCAAGCTACCCGGTACACAGGGGCTAAACACTGACAAACTGCATCATGATTGATTGGATTATTAAGGAGACTAGGGCCTTATTACTGTGTTCACAGCAATTCACAGTATTTGGACAGTCCCTGACAACCACTAACCACTAGGGAAGCAATAACGTCAAACATAATAATTCATTAGATACTAAAGAGTAGACACCGGGTGCCTGATATGTTATAAAGATACATTCAAGATGCACTAGAAAGGAGTTGAAAAGTGGAAATAACTTTTTTACCATATAAATGATGTCTCAAAGTTCCAAGCAGTACTTCTTCTTGCTGTTTTTCATGTTGGTTTATGACGTAAAATGACTAATAAAATCAAGAATTTTGTGTCTGCAGATCATCATTCTCCTATGTCATCGTTTAACATGCACTGTGCAGGATATGTAAATTGGTTGATGACGACACTTCCATTTTTGCAAAAGCCTTGGTCAGCCTGGACAAAAGGCCTTAAAACTCTACTCTCTTTGAGACTTAAGAAAACATCAGAAATGTTTTGTTAGCAAATACATGTGAAGAATACATGTACAATGGTACATGCTATATGCGGGACAAAATCACTATTTTTAAACCGTTTTTAAGCAGCTTTAAAAATCTCCGAACGGCTGACAAATGATTTGGACCAAACTTGGTCCTAACAGTCTGGCTGTACTTTAATCGAATTCAGCATCACAATGACACAATTGGGCCTACAATGGTCTGGCAGTTGTTTTATAACGGTAATTTTTTTGGGCTGTTGGCCTGGCGTGCACGCTGCAACATGGCAATCTTTGCTTGTACATGTAATACATGCCGTTTCCCCACAATCTTGCCCGCACGGCGATAAAACTCTTCAAAAGAAGAGAGCATGATCAAAATGTATTGCCACAGGTAAGGCAGTGCATAGTGCAAAACAAGAACTATAGGAGGGCCTGCACCCGTGCACTACATTTACATGTTGTACAAGGGCAACAGTCACAACAGGCTGCATGAGCTTGGAGAGGGGGCCTTTTTGACTGATCTACTGTTATCTGGTAAGTTTAGCTTTTCATTTTCAAACTTCAAGAGTACCACCGGTAGGCTATTTTCATGCATCAATTGTTTCATCAGAACAGTTTTTGACCAAATAACTGGTACATGTACAACGGCCTTCTACTCCATTAAGCCCTCAGCAGTTTTTTTCATACATGTAGTTACATTGCCCACACCGGTGAAGCACCTTTATAACAGTTGAGAGTGTTCAGAGTGAAGCAGCTTTTGATGATTAACTTGGTCATAATGGCACCCATCGTTGCATGACAGATGATGTTTGCTGATCACAACAATCTCCCATTCATCAGCCCTTAATTCGGGAGTAAAACTCCCAGGTCCAATCATTAACCCAATCAATCAAATGGCCCCAAGTCAGGCTGGGCGTTTCCCACTGTGTGAAATGTATCTACTTGTTCGAGGACATGGGCCCGAATTTGCAGAACTGCTGTTTTGCCACAATGTGGAAGAAACATGCGACATGCTTTCATCCTGTCAGCCAGCGGAATCTCATGGCTGCGAAAGCTAGGATATCGGTCCAATTCAGGAAAAACCTATTCAACGGCACAACCTTACTGAGGGTTGTTCGCCAGACCTTGTTGCGAGAGGATCGATTTGCCTGTGGTCCACGTAGAAGTGTTTTTCAAGAAATCTTATCCTGTCGGCCTGAAGCCTTAACAGCCTACGACTACAATTTTTGTTGGCATCCTGCATGCCCGGAATTTTCTCAGCACATTTCCTAAATCAAACGAGAAAGATTTGTAGTTTTGAAGGTTTAAAAGGTTTTGGTACTCTTGACAAACAAAAGGAGTATTAAATTGAAGTGTAAACTAAAGAACTTCAGGGATTCGACAACTAAGAATCAGTTTCACAGACGTGTGATAACAAAAAGCGAGGAAGGCAAGACAAATAAGAATTCCTAAACCTTACATGTGACATCGATTGATTGGAACTGAAAATTTAGGACACACAAATTCTGTTGATACTTTGAAAATTGTAGGTGCATTTTGAAATAGGGAACATTTTAAACTCGTAAATAATCTGTACAGTTTTACTGTCGCAGAGGCTCGGAATACATTTTCATATGTGAAAATTATTTATGGTAGGCAACTTTTCTGAAAACTTGGAATCAATCTCTTTTGGGCGAGGTGTGGTTCTTAAAAGAACCGGCGAGTGTTAATTGGACGTTTCGGCCAGTGTACCCGCAAACCCATTATTCATTATCGTTGACCAGTTGTGAATAATTTGTGACAATAGTAGGGGCTTTGGTGGAATACATTTTCATAATTCAAGACTGTTTCAATTGTGTTTTCATTTGTCAGTGGTCCATAGTATTTGGCATGTCCAGACCCTTCTAAATTGTCTGCAGAGAACCTCTTAAGAGGTTGGGGTGACATGTACATGTACTGATGCATCTCCACAGAATCCAGCTCTTGTGCAAGTCCATGAGCATGCAATACCAATATTGCATCATTGATCACATGTAATTAACACCAGTGTACACGTATGTTGACAGCTGGACATGCATACATGTATATACACTGACTCCTTTGAGTGGTGTAATAATACTACCGGAACATATGGCCTTACAAAGAAATTAGTCGAGCTGTCTTTTTCTCCATACTTGGGCAGAATAGGAAACATGAATGTTTCTTATGTCATTGAGTGACCTTACTTTTAATTTAACTGAAAATTATTTATGGTAGGCAATGTTTCTTAAAACTTGCAATTACTTTCAATATGTTATAGTTGCTTCATTGCGACGGCCTGCCCAATTACCACAGCATGCCCGAGTGCGCACAAAGTTGTCACTCTGGCTGCTAATGGTGGAATACTCTAGTTGGTGACTGTATCATTCCTTCCGGAATGGTGGCTGCAGTATAGTCTTTCTTTGAGGAACACAGTCACAGTGTAAATACACCCTACTACGTGTACATGTAAGTACGTGTACACATAGCACAACACCAGAAGTGCCATGCCAAATGAAAGACAGGATCCATGGGCGAACGAGCTTCTTCATACATGGTAGCAATTTATGTTCTTATCATGCACATCTAATAAAAGCTAGACAGGACATGTCCCTTTCATTACGTGCAAGCAAAAGTACATCAGTTTTTTGTTTGTGTAAAATCATTGTCTTGGAATGCATTTGCGCAGACGAGTCAACCGGGACAGGGCACAAACGTGCCAAACAAGACGAACTCAGAGAAATAAAACAGGCTTTTCTCATGTGAGCTGAATTAAATTTCTACGTGTTCAAGTATTGTGGTAGGGGTGAATATCTACCAGGAACAGCAGCAGAGATTGTACATTTGTCTCCACATGGTTAGATCAATCGTTTAGTTATTGTTTCAACACTGGAAGGACTGCACACTCAACAGATCTTGACAAAACATCAGACTAGAAGCTCTAGATGACAGTATGGCCTGCAGCAGCATATGCCCAGGAAAGAAGACATTAAGAGAATCAAGGTCTTGGAAAAGTTTTGTTGGCCAATGCTCGTAATGGTCAGCAGGGCAGAATACAAATTGAATGAATCCTGGAACAGCTGGTTGCGCTATGTGCATGAAATCTGTTCAGGGTCATTTTCACCACTGACCTCCACAAATTATGTATTGATCACACCTTCACTTATGTTTGTGATGAGGATCGACTATCTTCACACTGAGTGATCACGCACGAGCATTTCATCATTCTCTGCACAACAGACACAAGCATCACTTTTGAGCTGACATGTCCAGTCTAGGTTTTATGATGTCTACGGTTCTTACGCTTCTTGGCCCGGGAGCATAGTAGCCAAACGATGCCTTGGACGCTCCACTCTCCTCGAACTCTGTGCTCGACTCCCCGGCCGAGGTAGCGCTGGTCAGGCTGGCCACGCTGTACTCCGAGAAGTTGCTGGTCAGTGAGGCTCCCGGGTCCAGGCCCTGGGGGAGCGATGAGAGCGGCTGGTGCCGCTGACCAAACGTCGTGTAGCTCTCTGGGTACTGCGCCGCCATGGGAGTTGCACTCTCCTGAGGTAGCTGCTGCTGTTGGTCATAGCTGCATGCGCCAAGCTGATTCTGAGTGCCGTCATTTGTTGAGCCCATAGCTGATGCTGCCGGCTGATAGTAGCCACTTGCAGTCAGAGTGTAATCACCAACTGGGAGTATTAAAGAACAAAATGGTACTGATATTTAATGCTGAGTAACTTTGATATGCAACTGACTGGAGCAGGTGACAAGTGACAAGCATTGTTGGATTGTGCTTAGTCTCTACAAAATGTTAGCGTGAATCCTATTTATCTTATTCATTTTACAATGATTTCATGAAGAGAATTTACTAATATTTTGTGCAAGAAGCTCTGCTCTGCATTGCGATTCAAGGAATTATTTATGCAGGCGGCAAACTTTCAATTTTCATCTGTGCAATCATAAACAAAAAATGTTATGAATCCACAAAATCCCCTCCCACAAAGTGAAAACACTCAGAACATAATCAGTATAAAGCAAACAATCTTGAAGATGTGTTTCTTGTACCAGAAAATGCTTCTGATTGCCTCTGCAAGCTAAGCAAAAGCCGGTAGGGGACCAATCAAGGACAACAAACACCTCACAGCATTTTGGCTGGTGCCCTGTATTAGACCAACTTGTAATTTCTGTGCTAAAGCCATTTCCAATATGGCTTCCAGAGCAGTTGTCTTTGAGTCCTGCATATTTCCAATGGAGCGAAGACCTTGACCTAGCCATACACAACAGGTCTCAATACAATCTTAGCCAATTTGTGTGCTAATGCCAGCTCCAAGAGCAAACCGTCCTGGGTTCAAACATACCCTGACGTGACTTTGGTGAGTAAACTGCATACAGTAGCAACAGCTGAACAATGCTTCTCAGGACTACACTCTGTACGAAATCTAAGTCCAGCTTACCTGCGGCTTGAGCTTCTTTGCCTTCTGTGCTGGGCACTTCAAAGGTAGGCCCACCGCTGTCCACACTGCTGCTGTCCACAGCACTGAGGTTACTGTAGGACTCTACCCAAGGCATCGGGGTACCAGATGAGGAAGAAGGTAGAATCTGACCATCCTGAATAGCAAAAGCCACCAATAAATAGCTACCATCTAATGTTATATCAAACATTATATTATTATATCTAACAGTTATATCAAATTGTGTGTGAATTGCACACAGTTAAAATGCTCAAAATACTGAAGCTTTCTTCTTTTTTTTCAATGACTAGAGGCCTGCTGTAATTGGCAGGCACTTACATTCATTTGGTTGAATATGTCTTGCAGTCTGTTTAGCCAATCAGGAGCAGCAGTCTGTAGGCCATCAGAGTATCGATCATCGTGGTAGATCAGGCGATTGGCAAGCTGCAAGGTAGGAGAGGTTGAGAAAAGGGTGCAATCACAAGGAAAAAGCAACCTTTACATTCGGTGTCCGCCCTTGTGAAATGCCACGTCCAAACGTTGCACAAATTTGGAATGTTAGCATTACAAAGTATGCAACATGTGCCACTGCACGGAGGCAAATTGAAAGACGGACTGGGAAGTTACCATCATAGTCATTCAGCATTGAATATCAGCTCAGTGTACGTCACCAAGTGCATTTAATCAAGAGCAAGTTACAGCACAATTTAATGATGAAGTCAATTCCTTCTGACCAATGCCCTAACAGAACACAGTAAGACTTGAATGACCCCAGTCAGCATACTTCTATCTATATCAATGATTCACTCAGTACTCGATTATGAGGCAAGCTAGATTATTAACCAGTAATACATCCATTTCTCCGGCCTGGTTCCACAGTTGACTAGACAAATCCAACCATCCATCATTGGAGTAACATCTGAATCATATGATTAGAGTATGGTCATCTCTAAACCTTGTCCAAAATGCCTCTCCCATACAATCAGTTTTCTTCTGACTTCTCTAAGTTATATTTTGAGAATGTCAGGTAAAACAGGGATAGCTCCTCACCTGAGAGATTTGGCTGACTAGTGTGGGGCTGTAGAGACTGGGCATGTACACCACAGCTTTGGCCACCTCTTCACAGTAACTCACAGCCTGCAAAGCCCCAAAGAAGAATTCTCCCATCCATCATTTGGCTAATGGATATACACACCACATGCCAAGTGCTTACAAACTCACATAAGTTTTGGTCACGGAGCACCTATTTCCAGCGTGCAATAGTGTATGTATGTTTATTCCTGAATAAATCAATAAGTGCAATGCCGGTAAATGTTATACAGCACATCATTTAGACAGCACCAGACATCAATTCTACTTTGCTACTCTAGAATATCAAAACTGTTGTCAACATGTGAACACTTTTCCTTCATTTGCATTGCCTTTTTAAACTGACAAACAACCATGCACAATGCAAACAAGTGTTTCCTTGCTCCCAAACTTTTTACAATCATTCCTGAAACCTACATTTGTCAACTCATAGGAATCCCGATGGCTACGTTTAATCTCAACAGGGCTTTTATATCCCCTGATTCCAATATGATCTTACACAACCGTGGGAGTTAGGGTTAAGAAAGCTACACACTGCTATCTCAGCTTAGTGGTAATTGAATTTTGCAGAGGTCTGATTTGCCACAATTGATTCTTTCCAATCTCATTTACATTTCATACATCTAGCCATCCTAAACATTCTAGTAGCAGATTAGAAACTCAATGAAAATAGAAACAGGCTCCAAATCCAGGCTACATTGCACTGATGTAAAAACATCACCAGTGTTTTCTGTCTATCTGTTCAGCATCCAATGGGGAACTGACCAACAGCAACATTTGTTTAAATAAAGGCACCATTGAATATGGGCGATTCACAATAGTGTGCCACCAAGAGTTCGCAACGCGTTGGCCAATCATAACGCGCAAAATTTGTCGACCCTTTTCAAATGCGCCTTGGGTTGACAAATTTGGCGCATTGCGATTGGCCAACGCGTTGCAAACTCTTGGTGGAGCACTATTGTAAACGGCCGTATTCTTCATCACCAATGATTGTAGAATGAACAGTTGGATGTGGAATGTTGAATGTTTGTCTGCCCTCTCCTCTTCTGACAACCAAACCTTTGGAACCCCACCCTTCCAAGACACCCCTTCTACCCTAAGAAAAGAAAACCCCTGCCAGAATGTTCAGTGTACCTGTGCGGTGAACCCATGCTCAGCCAACCGAGTAGCGTAGATGAACTTGTAGGGTTGGTAATTTGGGATGGTGTACTGTTTATTGAACAGCAGCTGCGCGTACTCGTAGATCTCCGTCTGCTGTATGCACTCATTCAGGGCAAACGATTTGAAGGGAAGACTGCAAAAAGAGAGAATTACTGTCAAGGTACAGGAACACTGCAGACTGCCTGTCTCATGAACGAGGCAGTCGTCTGGTGATGGATGGTTCTAAGCCAAAAAACAAACTTTAAAGCGGTAAAACATCTTGCCGATGTAATTCAGGTCAAAAGTGAGCCGGAAAAGGAGGAACATGAGACTGGTGACAACTGCATCCATGTACACGACAAGCATCAATTAATCTCCAAGCCATCTCTCAGAGCAACTCTTTCCATTAACACTGTATTTTTCCAACATTTTGACTTGTACCATTGAAGGATCTCTACAGCAACCTTGAGATGTGTGGTTGTATTATCTCCTGTTAAACACCATAATATCCAGTCAAGCTGACAGAGTATGCACAACGGTGCTTGCATACGTCAAGTGAAGCAATCTCCGTAGGAATCTGCAAAAACCATAGGGCCTTCTTATGAGTACCCAGCGAATGACAGTAACGGCTGATCAAATGTCAAACCAGCCTACATTATCGGCGACGCGGCTTGAATGCCACATCAACTACAGCTGGCTGATGACAGGGAGCACTGTCTTAATGGCGATTCTCAAGAAGCTGAATGACTTGCTTTCAACAGGATGACAAGGGTCTAAAGACAACCTGAAATTTGGTGATCAGTCGAACCTATCTATCTCTCCTCCCCTCTTTTCCCCTTCCCTTCCCCCCCCCAGGCCCACTATACCTGTGACTAGCACCCAGCAGCACCATCTTGGTTGTCTTCTTGCTGTAGACACCAAACCCCACCTGGGCCATCAGGTACACAAAATGAGCCGCCTTCAGCAGACCCCGGGAAGCTACAGAAAGGGTTGTGTGGAGATGTTGGAAAGCAACAGGTGAATAATTCGGAATTTCAACTGAACAGAACTGCAACGTAATTCTGACATGTCTTCAGAATTTCTACAAATAACACAAGTACACCAGCTGGCAATGAAAGTACGAAACACTTCCACATGCTAAAGTTAAGGAATTTTTAGAACAAAAACCTTTCCATCACGAGTAAATCAGGAGTGAGATTGGTGGAAATGAACTATCCAACAAATGATCACCAACATTTTTGTGGGCTAGACAACAGCATGCAGACTATGGTATACATTTGTTTTTGCTTAAAGGCAACCCTTAACCCTTCACGGCGGGATTATTTTGACCGCGACTGCTGGGCTGTGGTGTGCCCTGAATGGAGAGCTTTGTCCAGCAGCACGCCCCAATGAACCAGCAGCTGCATGGTGAATGGACTGTATGTGTGGTACATGTATGCACTATATGCTCACACAATGGTGCTGTAGTAGCAGTACTCCATAGCGAAGGGGTTAAAATACCTATTTCTTGTGTTCTATATAAATGGCAAATGCCATTATGTGGCCTTAATGGGCAAACCACAGGGTCCCAACATATATCCAATTATGCCTTTAAGAACCATTAGAAAGAAATTGAATCTAACGGGACATTTGAATTTTGATCTCCGCACACAGGCTGTAGCTACTATGATACAGCTGGCTGAATTTCGTACCGAGAGAATCTCCCAGTGTGACGATGCTCTTGAGGTCCAGTTCTGAGTCCTGGCTGAGGTTGGACAGGATCATGGCCAGATGAGGTCTCCAGTCACCCCACTTCTCATCCGCGCAACTCTTCAAGCAAAACAAACCCAAAAAACAAGGCATAGAAAAATTCCAGAACTTGGTTTGATACACGACATGTACATGTATATTAACCGACCAAAGGCAAACAGCACAAAATTTTGTACATGGGAAATGGCCTACTTAAGACAATCAAGGCATCACAGCAATCCCAATGAATTTAATAAAATGCAGTGTTGTAGTCGAGTCCATCACCAGTCCTTTCACACCAGACCAGTCGTAAGTAGCAGAGTGAACAATGACAAACAAATGCTTTTGTCACAGTACATTTGAATATCTTGTAAATTGGTTAAGATGGAATGACTGGTGATGGGCTCGACTACAACACTGCTGAACTGTTTACAGTGGAAATTACTTCAGCCACAAACAGCTTGACAAGAAACAACCAGAATGTGGTCAGGTACACGTACCAATTTACCTGGTTTGAATGAAGGACCACACAGTCAACCAATTCATTTCTTAGGGAAATTCAATCAAAGTGATAAAAATACTGCTGCTTGCTTTCTGCACTGGGATGGGATCTGGCAAACTGGGGCAGCTTGGAAGCATACGTTCCAAGGACGTTAGAGATACATGTACGTGTAATACAATTCCCCCCTCTTGTGTCACACACTTAAATGGCATGAAGTCAAACACATTTTTCTTGCCAAATCTATTACAAAAAGAGGGCAGATCTTTTTAAAAAATGGTCGTGAAGTTGAACAGAGGCAATCAACTCACGGTGACAGCAGCTGGTTGCCTGTCTGACATGAGCTGATACAGGGTCTGAAGTGGATCATTCATGGGTAGACTGTTGGCAAATCTACAAAGCAACAGACAGGACAGCAACGGAATCAGAGCACGGCATTTATTGTTCCTAAACTGCTGAACTTGGTGGAGCATTCAGGTTACTTGAGTAACTAGACCAAAACACTGCTTCCAAAGATGAGTGTGACCCAGAACAAGTAAAGCGCTGGAAGGTACAGATATCAACTACTGTACACAGTGCAGAATTTATGACAACTAAATGTATGTTGCCATCATGCAACTTTGGCCTTCTCCAGAAAAAGCCAAATCACAAATTTACAAATAGTGCACGGCACCTGAAAAGATGGTATACAAAATGTTGATGTTACACCGTATGGCGTGCCATGTCTTCTTGCATACCTTTACATGTAGTGTTACGTCGGATCGCAAGTAAAAAGCAAAGGTAAAATATGAATAAAAAAAATTTACTTTCACTGTGAAAAAGGATCGAAAAGCTGTTTCATGAGGTATTGATTTCAACATACAGGGGTGTGAGTGGCCACTTAAAGCTGAAAACAGCTAGCAAAATGCTGAAATGTAAGAAGTTCTCATACTGTTGTACAAACCAGGTGCACAAAATAGCTGAAATTCAGCGTCAACAATCTAAGCAAAAAAAGCTTAAATCAGCTAAAAATATGAATTCTCACACCCCTGAACATCACATCGTGAAACTCAATGCTCAATAGCTATAACAAATCAGTAAAGCTTCACAGATTTTTTTTTTAACAATGACCATCCACTTATAAAGCAGGGACTCTTACCTTGTCATGACGCTCGTGTGGGTTCTACTGTCCATCTTGCAGGCAAGGAGGAGGGCATGGCCCCAGAGACCCGCCTTCATTGCAGCCTCCAAGGCGTCCTGGTAAATAACGACATTCAAGAACATGTCACAGTCCATATGTACATGTTGATGCGCATGTAGACAGCTTGTGAGCTCGAATGAAACAAAAATTTTTAAAGTTTGGGTCGACAGCGCACCCTTCCATAATCCACTTGTATCAGCAATTGAGCTAACAACTTCACCCTGCACAAACGATTTCAAAGTCAGGGGGAGGGGATAAAAATCAACTGGATGCCGGAAAGAACAACAAAGCTGAGTACTGGAAAACCCTCACAGTTACAGGTACAGTCCAAATTGTGGATTACAGAACCACTTCTGCAGTGTACCTACTCAGCAAGGGAATACCATGGTAACAAGGGATAGTAAACACCAAAGACAAACACACTTGCTTTATATGTGTTCCTTATGAAAGGAGCATGCACAGTGTGACAGCAGGCCAATATACTGGTACAGTACATCGCATGTGTTAATACTATTGACAAAATACCTCATGTGCTGTAGTATATTTAATCTTTTAATTTGAAATTTAAAATTTAAAATGAAATTCAATCAGCTACCAGTACATGTATATTCAAATTCCACAAGCCAGTTTTTCGTAACCAAGGTCCATATAAGCAAAATTAATATAAAACCACAAACAATTCTGCAAACAGTGATGTATAAGTTAGCAAAGATAAGAAACGCAGACAATAATTTATGCCAGATAATTAGCAGCAAGCATTAACACAAGTTAAAGTCATGAAGAAAAAAGAACTGTACGGTATGTGGATACTCACTGGCAAGTACAGATTAACAGGTTATTATGCCAGTCAAACCATAGAAAAACACTCCCACGGTAATCCAGCATACATAAGCCCTAATTGGAAGCTGTCCATCTTCCCTTGTTTACCATGGACCTTCAAGGACTGTCTCTCTGCATGGATGGCACAGACTGGTGGATGACATTTACAAGCAATTTCTAGCAACCTCAAGAATCAATCTTGTTTATCGTCCAACCTGCTTTTACACATATGGAAACTAGTGTATTTAATGAATTGGGTCTTGCTCTCCACCACTGTAGCAGTAGATATCCCCTACTGTTGAAGAGATGGACAGGAAAAACTTCAGGAGGGAATCGAACCTACAACCGCCTGCTCACCCGTACAGTTATCATACCAGTAAGTCATGTTTGTCTCACAAGCTCTCCCACAACACAGAGTACATGGTTGAAAGGCGAAACCGAACACAGAAGTCCCAAAGTTACCTATGCTCTAAGTCTCCAGATACAAGATACAAGAAGATACAACCTACGCCAGCTGGGTTTCAAAGTAGTTTGTATAATACAGAAACTTTCACAAATTTACAGGAGATACAACCAAACAAAAGCAAAGCACCAGACCCACATGTAACTTTTAAGGTTTAAAATAAATCACCTGCAGTCATTGGATTGGTTGGATTTGGCATGTTCGGCATATAAATGTACATGTATCACGGTGCCAGCAATGATACTTTTATGTGTTTTCATTTTCGATACATGGGATCCAAAAGACCTGTTTTGCATTAGCTATTGTGAACAAAAGCCACAACACTTCTTGACTATTATGCAACCTACTGATCAGCTAAATCAAATGGTTCAAAGCAGATCAGCGATTGACAATTTTTTTGTAAAATTTTTGTAAAAATATGTATGCAGTGAAAGGACAACTTGTTCAACTAAAGCAGAAACACAAACAACTTCAGATTAAAAAATATCAGGTTTTGTATTACAAGATTTGAAGACTTCATCTGCAACAGATCGGGGAGGGTTATGCCATGCTTTGATAGCTGAAAGCTCTTGTATTATAAAGGAATTTAAGTATAATTCTTACAAAAATAAAATTCTCCCAATGCACTTTTAACATGGCCATTTACTCTTGCAGTTGTTACAGCACATGACAGAGTTACTATACACGGACAAATGAATAGATTATGATTTATTTTCAAAAATGATAATGGTCAATTCCACTTCAGTTGTTCGGACAGGACAAATGAAATCTGCTTTAAATTTTACAACAAACAAGGTTAAATAGCTCACTTTTGAAGACCAACCAATTATTTCTACAAATGGTACCAATTAAGACAGAAGTTTAATTTCAAAAAGGTCGCATTTGCACATGGAGAGGTGACTCAAAAAGGTGAAATCTGTTCCTATCAGACGTTGGCTGCTATCTTGTCTTTTTGAAACAATTTTGTTACAATTTTCAGCCAAAAAAGTCACCTGCAAAGTGGAACCTTGAGATTGACACTTAAATGGGGAAAGGGTGGGGGGGAGGAGAGATCTTCCAGAGAAGCAAGTTTTAATACTTAACGTCGAGGCAGGAATCTCACGGTAATATGTGCTTGCCTGACAATCAACAAAAATTGATTTCTAATGAGTTCTGGCCTGGTGTTTGTTGTGTCCATTAGCCTAGCCTCAATGTACATGTACATCCATCTGTTAGAAATTGCCACACGTAGCCATGCCAACAGGCAGAACAACCGGTACCAGGTACCCTGACCGTGTTTAAGCACCACATGTACACTCAGGCTTTAGTTGGGGTTTTTTTCCGTGCGCACGTACCCACTAGCAGTCAGTCAGTGTTGGTTCTGTAATTGAGGTCCAACTTCAGCATGCACCCATGATCATGAGACACATGCACTGCAGTTTCCAATGCTTTCACTGCTGTTTGAGTAGCGCCTCTAAACCAAGGACTGACATGTGAATGCACATGTTCACATGGGGCAACTTCTACACGAGCATATGCCACTGATGTAACTCTCAACTTCTGGAATGAGCACCTCTGTTTTTTATCACCAAGCTGTCACAGCATTATTTGCAACTTTCAACTTGCTCAATACCACTGCTAATGGCATCGGAGGGACTTTATCCATCGTCGTGGCTCGTCGAATGCCCAACCTCGACAGCAGCACCAAGCTTTGCATGGTGTCTCTGGCCATAGCAGATATGCTGACAATCTGGCCATTTCTTGCAACCTTTGTGGCTATCCTGGCACAGCAGTGGCCCTTTGGGCCAGAGGTTTGCATCCTCAGTAAATGCATGCTTGATGCCGCGTCATTTGCATCTGTCGCATTCATCGCTGCATTAAGCGTAGACAGATACATGGTGATAACGCGCCCTTTATATTACACCCAAAAAAAGGCCCAACGAGTCTTCAAGATCTCAGCAGCGTTGCTCTGGGCAGTGTTCGGACTTGCTTTCATCTTTGCCACTTCATTTATGGTTGTCCCCGGACTCGAGAAAGACGGGGAGGAAGAGCCAAGTAACCGTACCTACGGTACCTATTGTGTAATACTTATGCAGGAGCCAGTCCACACTCGCCGTTGGTATGCAATCATCCTAAGCCTGCTGGTGGGGATACCAGGCCTGCTGATTTGCACCATCTACGCCAGGCTCCTGTTTCTAGGCAGGAAACATGCACTCCGCATCCACCAGCACAACCCCAAGCCCCAGAAACACAATGCTGAAAGTGGAAGACGGGGCTACAAGACCTTCGCCGCCGTGACCCTGTGCTTTGCCTTGACGAGCGTCCCCTACGTGGCCAGTGTTGTTTATGGTGTATTCTTCACATCAAACCCATTAGAAAAGCCTCAGTCTACAATCATTGTGTGGTGTAAATTCCTCTTCAATGCCCATGGCTGGCTGAACGCACTGGTCTACATATTCCTGAACAGGTGTTTCAGACAGGAGGCCAAGAAGGTACTAGTGGTTGCATGGCAGCACACATGCAAGCAACAAGTCCATCCAACACACTGAACACCAAAGCAAGCTGGCATTCCATATTCCATTGTTCGATTTCACCAACTGCAACATACATGTACCCAAACTCCCTACAGTGTATGTACATGTACATGTACTCACAGTTCCTGCACTTAAAGGACAATTAAATTCCATGACTTTTCCATGACCAAATTATGAAAATCCATGACCTAATAACACAATTTCTTGGACTATTAGGATTTTTAAAGTTGCGAATATAATCACGCATTTTATGCACTTACGTGGCAGCTGGGCCACTTCTCAGAAGACAAATAAAAACTTCTAAACGGGAATGCAGTCGCACAATGGAAAAAACATACAATGGAAATAATCTGTAAATATGAACAGTTCACAAAGTCTGACAAATAATTCTAAGGATAATTTCTGAATGTAGATATTCAGGGGTCGAAATTCAGGTAGCCAACAAAATTTTCACTGGTCCTGCAGAAAGTTCGGTGGTCCCATTCCAGAACCGCACTCACAGCCGCTTGAGCAATCCTTGTTACGGTGCAGGCTGCAACAAATTGTATTTTTTCAGTTTGCCTGATGGGGCAGGCCATGCCATATATTTGCTTGCTAGAATAGGATCAACACTTGCCCAAGATTTCTCGGAATCCTCGATAATTTTGGTTATTTAACTACGGCCTGCTGCAATACACGCAGTCTTTCATTAGGCCCTAAAACAGTTGTGCTATACCTCAAAAAAAAAATGGGGTCGGTAGGTTAGAAATTTTTTTGTTTGCTGATTGAATGGCATCAATGGGGACGACAGCTTCCAAGATTATCTCAAAAAGTGATTAACACCTGTCTTAATTTATATAAAAATTTCTACATTTGACAATTCACAAGAAAATTATAGACAATTCACACAGTGCTACTCAGGCGATCGCGACAGTGAATTGGCCAACAGTGTCCATGTATCGCCTGATAAGCGTGCATGAGGCATCAGGACCAGCGGCTGATAAACCTTGAGCTGGAGCCATGAGCAGAAGAACCGCAAAATAAATTCATGAATGCAGAAAATACATACATAAATAAGACATCAAGTTCTGTGAATTAACTTGCAGAAAACCTCTTGCAACATCGATGTCTTTTGGACCTGCAGCCTTAGGGTTGCATCCGTGACATGTACGGCTAATGTAGAGAGGACATGTACAGTACAGACTGATTCTGGGTCCTACATTTCCATCACGCATTCTTTTGCATGGGTGTGGCACGGCGGGAACCAGAGCAGCTTCGTTTAATGCAGTTTTGCGCAAGTGTTTTCACCACAGCGATAGCGAAACGTGAATGGAAACTCGTGAAAATAATGGGTTTTTTTCCTTAAACAAGCATTTTAACATGAAGAAAGATTATTAAAAGATATTTGTGAAAGCAGAAAAGACATCAGATTTCAACTGGCCCACCGGACCACCAGTTTTTTCAGATCAGCTGGTCCGCCGACATTTTTACTGGCCTCAGGCCAGCCAACCAACGTTAATTTCAACCCCTGGATATTGCAGACTTGCTAGTGAGTACCCCGCACAGAATGAAACACCAAGCAGGTAAAATGTTTAGCACATGATACCTACAGCTGATGGAAACCCTTGGGAGAACAGTAACTGAGAGAGTTACCTTGAAATGCACAGCTTGCATGAAGTTCTAACTTTATGTTTTATGCTGCACAATGAAAAGGAGCTTTATTTCCAGCTGAATGTGCAAAAACAAACAGCTATTTCCCACTTCGGGGCACAAAAACTACATTTTTTTCAATTGAATGTGGGCAAAACCTGCAATTTTCACCAGAATGAGAAAAAAACTGCAATGTCCACCAGAATGCGAATAAAACTACAATTTTAACCTTGATACAAACAAATGTCCAATTCAAACTGAATGTGTACAAAACTGCAGTATGTGTCTCTTACCAGTGCATACAAAGAAAATTCTACAAAGTGCCCTTCCTTTACAACTGTTAACCATTGAAAACTGCAGCAGCCCATTACAATTCAAGATTCCAGCTTTCTATCAGACACGAAACAAGAACCTCACAGTATGTGATCACTCTTACCTTTTTACGACCGAAAAGAAGCAGCTCGCGGAATTTATTAGTATCACTCTCCACATCTCTCAGTTGAGGCTTTCTCTTGGTCATGACCTCTGTCCTCTGAGCTTCAGAATTAGTCTCCTCTCCAGCTACCCCATCTCCTGCCGGAGGTGCTGGGGTCTCAGACGAGGACACCATGGGGTGATTTTTCAGGAGAAGTTCAGAGACATCAGACTCCATGATATTCTGTTGGCATTTGTAAAGATTTAATTCTTTTGCAGAAATCAAATATTAATTGATTTTTGATAACTTACTGCACTGACAGCGCAATGATATTGAGTTTGGCTGTGCCGAATATCCAAATAACTGAATGTTTGATCAATTATGGAATATTTGAATATTAGAGGGTTTTCCGATTTGAATATTCAAATGCAAAATTCTCGAAAAGGGAAAATTTTCTTTTGTTTCAATGAGGGAAAAATTGCACTACAGTGGCTTGTTTCAAGCAGATTCAAATGATCGACAGGAATCTTACGATTCAAAAAGTAAATTATTCATTAAACAATTTAAAAGGAATAGAAATTTTCGACACGGCACGCACTATTGGTCATCTCTTAAATCTTGCTAAATCATGGCTGGAGGTACTCCAAGATGTGAAAAGCTATTATGTTGATTATAATATACAATTGTGTGCATTATTGCAACTGATTTTGTATATAGTTTGATCATCAACAATCTACCGGTCTGTACGACCATAAATTTGGATATTTGATCAAACAGTGAATTATTCGAATTGACTCAGCCCTAATATTGAAAGATACTTGTAGGCAGTGATAACCACAGCACAAAGAATGTTCAAAGAAATTTTATCTGCTGATAATGTGTGGCTAAGTAGCTATTGTTCTGTGATATCTGAATCCTGGTAGCGTTTGGTGATGTGGACACTGTATTAATAATGTTAAGTTTTGCCATACAGAGAGCAAAGATGAAAGCAGATATGAAGGTGGCATGAAGGTGGTTTCACTAGAGCTGTCCAATACATTTTTACATGGCAAAAACGTATTCGTCTACGCACTGCACGCAAGTCATTGAATGCTAGTGATTTTTCAATTCGATGCGTCAATCACTTGATGCAGAAGATTTTAAATAAAAACTATCATCTTAGTTTAATAGCAGGGTAGACAAGTAAAACTTGAGTGCATCCTTAACGAAAATCCACGTCCAAATAATTATCAGACTAAGTTGATTCTTAGTAATCTCTCTGTGGTCGAATCCCAGAGTTAGTTGCCAGTTGATGTCTGAAATGTAATAAATAGTGTATGTCACGAGCTCCATTCTTCAAGAGAGTGGATCAACATCCCTGAATGTTAGACAAACAACCCCTAAAATGAAATAAAGACTCGCTGTCATCCACTCTGCCTTCAGATGTTTGCGGTCAATTTACGCTGCAGAGGATCCCTGCCATTAACTCGCAAAAGAATCCCACTGCACAAATTAGGGGACTGATGAAAATATAATTACAATCAATTCACTGTCATTTCTGTTGTCAAGTTCGACGGAAGAGCTTCATTCCTGATTGCAAAAAGTGCAGAGCAAAGTTGGCATTACACAATACATGTATGCCACGCCAGAAATGAGCCAATTTAGCATTTCATCATGACAAGGCCATGTGGAATAAAAAAAATCCGACATCATCTCAGCTCACCCATGTTCCGTACGCAAGCCATGGTATGGCTACGTTAATACTGCATAATTGCAACTGCGTATCATGTATCCAAAATGAGCTACAACACGCTTCATTTTAAGCATGCGCTGTTGGAGAATCAACTTGTGCTATGCTCCAATGCTCATACTGACCTTGACATCACAAATTCGTGTTTGTATTTGTTTTGTATTTGAGTATGAACCGGCCTTAACCAGTTCAGGCAGGAGGATGTGTAAACCATATAACAATGGCTCTGTCACAGTTTCACGGAAAAGTGCGTTGAAACATTCTGACGTTACGATCGCAGAAGTGATTAACAGGTCAAACTTTAGAATTCTCCCTCGCTTTGCTCACATGTGACTATCTACTGAATTCCAAATCAACCACTCTACACAGCCTGCACTGAAGCAAAATTTGCAATGTGGCAGGCCCTTGGGGCTTTGTACAAATTCAGTGAGAATAAGAAATGTCCTGCCGCCCTATAAATCTTGCGTAAATGACTCGCCAGGGTCTGTTTTTATGAAGTCCAACTTAGCACTAGACTGTCACTGGGGTATCATCTCCCCATGATCCCCCCCAACCAAGACCAGTTTTCTGCGAAACAATCCCAGCACCGAGGGGTTTGCAGTATGTCTCCCTCAGCAGATTTATCTTGTACAGGTGCTTTTTTCTGGTAGGTGAGCCAGGTTCAAATCACTCAGTGAAATTCGGCACAGGTCCATGACAGTGGCGGAAGTCACCACCCATACAGTCGTGTTAAATTTCAAGCTGCGGTCGAGCAATTCAAACAAGGCAGCTGGTTACCCCGTTTTGTCGGCACGCCAGCTCCATGAGGTCCCACAGCAGGCTGGCCGACTCCCTGTCCACCATGTCCGTGCTGTTCTTACACATCAATGATTTCCGGTGACAGAAGCCGATGACGTCGCTTTTGTGGGTCTCTCCTCTGCAAATGCCAAGTGCACAGCACACACAGAAAACAAAAACAAAACAAAAAAATTCATGCAATAATTCAATTGAATGTGACTACTTGAAAAAAGAGTTTGTTAGGCTCTGGAAACTGTTTGGTGTTTTATTTTTCCTTGTCCGCTATCGTTTGGCATCACAGACCAAGATGAATGTTTTCCCTGTAAACAGTCTGCTTAAATCAAAATAACCAACTGCTTATGTTCATACTTCAAATGAGCATTCTCACAAGAAGGGCACCAATAGGCAAGCCCCTAATAGGGGGACAATTCCATGCCTGTATGCTTAGGCCCAAATTTCAGACTGTAACACATGGATACATGCATATTACTGAAGTGTCTGTTTAAGTCTTTGGTCACCCAAATTCCGTAAACCTTTCCCCGACAAGCAAAAGTGAGGAAAGGTCTATCCTTGGTGATGTTGTTTGATTAGTCTTCGAGACAGTCAAAGCCCTTCAGTGGCTAAGGGTGTTGCAGTAATGTGTACAGCTCCTAGGTAGTGACATAACAGAAAGTCTGTGAGGGTCAACAAGGGTTTTGGTCTACATACTTAATGAGTGGTCCTGGGAAGGCTCTCAACTCCTCTGCCTCTGCAGTGTGTTCCAGCATGGTCTGAAAAAATTCAATTTTTTTTTTACAAATCATGAGTGTGGCCATCCAGTTTTACAACAGATCTTTGGCACTGCACTTAGAATGGGACCGTGCACAATTACTGAGTCACTAAGGTTTCTCCTCCTAGCAGTTAGGGATTAAGGGGTAAAGCTTGTCTCATGAAGCAGGTGTATATTAAAACAATGTTTCTGAACAAGAAACAGATTTGTCCTTTACTGTTTTACTTTACTTTTGTGCAGGACACGTTCACACGGAACATACATGTAAGGGCCCATTGAAGCAACTCACTGCATGACGCTGTTGACCAAAGTGTTCAAGGTCTCTCTGTACCGACAATCAATATGTTTGAACTTCAATGACTGATTTTGAGGCACCTTTAACTTCTGTCTTGCAAACACTCCGAGGTAAACGTATTAACGTATCATGAAATCCTCTCAATGCTTATTAACCCTATCTGCCAAGCATATTGCTTGGCTTACAGTACACAGTACTACAAAATACTAAGTAACGGTCTGAGCCTGAAGGACCTAATGCTACAGATTACTACTTCTGGCTGGGTTACTTCCATTGTTACTCGTACAGAAAGAAAATAATAAAGTCATTTTCACTTACAAGCGACAGCGCTCAGTACTGCATTTTACTACAAGTAGTAATTAGTAGCATTATGTAGGGTTAGGGTTAAATACCCTTTCAAGCAAATTGTCTCTCAGGCATTTGACAAATAACATTAATAAACCAAAAGTAAGGACACACTTCTTTCTTTCAGAACGCAAGAAATAAGCAACCTCTGTGGTCAATGGTAATGTGAACAAACATACATGTACATGTGTACAAAAAAGTACATAAGGTCAGAATTTTCTTTGAATTTTTAAACATTGGTGAGGAAAAAAACAAAACGGATGAAGTAACTACCTCTATGCTGTGTACTTCCACCGTGGCTGGCATTCCGTCTTGGGGCATGTTCGGCAGGACCTTGACCAGGTGGCCCCCAGGGCTGAACCGCGCTACGACATGGGGCAGGGCAAACTTGGCTGGGGTCAGCCGCTCTGGGGGTGGAGGGGTGACTGAGGGCCAAAAACACAAAGGAAAAAAAAAAAGGGACGAGAAGTTATTTCCTGACATTCTGGGACTTCAGTACATGTACCTGAGTGGCCCCCTCCCCTCCCAGTCCAGGTTGACCGCCTGCTTCCTGACTCCACAACTAGTTGGACTTCAAAGGACAATGAAGGGATGACTACCAGTCAATGGCGTTCCCTGGTATAAATGCAGCATGTGGCATAGGTCACCCAGCAAAGCATAAATGAGGGCCGATGTTTTCAGCGCCCTCTTTCGCTCGAGCATGAAGCCAATAGAGGGATAAGTCACACGACAGCTTTACATGTATGTACATCCGGGAAGCCCCCCAGTTATCAAAGCCGCATAATGCCAGCTACTGCTCAAAAGACATACTGGACCTTGGCAGTTTGTTGCTCTGAACAGTGCCTGACAAAACACGCTTCCCCAAAACTTACAGAAGGCACAGTAATCACGTACTCAGACTTTTCTACAGCAAAACTACTATAACTCTGCTATTCAAATGTATTCATTCAAATTTTAAAGACTGCATCGCTCAACTCACTTTAGAACAATAACCCTGTCTTTTTTGCCTCACTTGGTTTTACTTAAGCAGGGGTTTGACGGCTTTCTGGAAGGAATCAATCAGGCAGTGTGAACCCCACATAATTACTCACGAACAGCACATCATTTGTTTGTGTCCATCCTTTTTTGTCGAGGTCATGATTTGTAAACTACAGTTGGCACACAACTAACAGCATATTGAAAGGAGACGCAGTGTTATAATTACTTTAAAATCTATGATACAAAAATTCTTAACAGTGCGAAAAGGTCGATTAATGAAGACAGAACCCATAAGGCTGTTGTACAGCTCACCTTGCTTAACCTCCTGGTACATTCCATCTGTGCTGTCCCCGTACCCATATGTACTCCCATACTGGCCTTGGTATGCCATGCTGCTGTTGGCATTCTGGTTAGTGTACTCCTGGGCATAGATGCTGCTCTGGTCGGCACTGTACCTCTCTGGCGTGCCTCCGCCCTGGTGGTGAAACTCCGACGCAAACCTGGCCAGAACAAAAGGCAGAGACTGGTGAAGACGTGAAGGGTCAACTACAGAAATGCAGATTTCAAGCATCCACATACACTGCTGATGTGACTTGGACAGACATCAACAGCACACAGGTATTAGTGGATTATCAAGGATAAAGCAGGGAATTTTAAGAAATTTATGTAGATGTGTCCAAAACCAACTTGATCAGATCAAATGCAGCACTAAAATGGCTTGGCAAATTGGTCAATTCCTAATCAGTTATGTTCACACACCAACTTAAATAATAAAGCCAAACTGATTGATCTTGTCTTTGAATTCAGAATGCTCCTTGGTCAAGGACCTTGGACTGGTGGCAGAATGTAAAGAACATACATGTAGATTAAAGTTCTGCTGATTCTTGACCCTCCATGCTGCTGAAGAATAGCCTTTAATAACAGTCTGAAACAGGCGTAACCGTTTACCTCGAGTCACCTTGGCTGCCTTGGTAGCCTTCCCTACCAGTCTGTGATTCCGTTGATGACCAGCGCTGCTCTGGGGCACTGGTGTTTTGCCTCTGGCTTTCGTCCGCACGATCGCGGTAATACTGTTTCTGCTGTTCCCAGTTCTTGTAGCGCTCGTCGTAACTGCGGTTGCCGTAGTAACCTTGTTTGGCCCAGTATTCCTGGGCCTGTCTGTCGTACGGTCTGCCATAGGCATCATAACCTGATTTTGAGCGAGACAGCAAATGATTCCCAAAATTTCAACTTAATAAGAAACTAGTGCGGTGGCTTGAACTGCGACATGGAGATAGGGATGGTTCCTCTTAAACTTGGCATGGTCATTCCTTTGAATTTACAGAGGGGTAATGCTGTAGCAAGTGACCTTAAGAGAAGAATTTTAAGAGAAACAGAGCAATAGTTTCTATATATTCCCAGTTCAGATCATCCTGGAGAAGTAGTTTCAGTGGTTAGTGCAAGATATAGCGTGAATTTGAAATGTCCCTCGACCTAAAACATGACACTTGAACTCTAACCTCTGTAGTAATCCCTTGAGTCCCTCCTGTCATAGCTTCTGTGGTAGGCATCAGCACCATAGCCTTTCTCCTGCCTCGATCGGGGCCTCTGTCTGTCTTCTTGATCAGGGTACGTTTCCTGCTTGGATTGGTCTTGGTAGCCCTGTCGAGACCTTGGTCTCTCCCGATCCCGATCAGAGTACCCCTGCCTCGATCGGGACCGCTCGGGATTGTTGTATCCTTGTCTCGAATAGGACCTTCATGAGACATACAAGTATATGAGAAATCTTGAGAAGTTCTTGATTCCAGAAGTATTTTATTCTTTATGCTTTGATTGTGAAATTGTATGCGTCATACAAACTGTCTCTAAGTTCGCCTGATTACTGCTAAACATTTTCAAACACCACCCATATGTTGCAACACTGTGGGAATGCATGGCAATCCAAATTCACACTGCAATGACACGGGAAATCAAGACAAGTTTTTTATAATTAACCCTAACCGTCCTCAATCCTTCACCTGTTGGAGGACTGAGGATGGTTAGGGTTAATAAAGTAATGGTCATGAAATAAGGAGCCACCCTGACTGCTACACACAACAGAAATGGACTTCATTTCAATGTGCACTGTACTATACTTTATAAACACCATCCTTAGCATTCCCAAGTGTTTCTTGCTACTCCTGTTGACCACTAATTCCACAGCGTGAATGACAGCTGCAAAGCACAGTTTGCATCTTGTCACATTTAGCAGGGATGTTATTCACAATATGACCAACACACCTGTTGGCATCATATCCTGATCCTCTGTACCCATAGGCCCGCTGCCTATCCCATGCAGCCTGCCTGGCGTAGTAATCATACTGCTGGCTACGGTAATCGTAAGGATACCGCTGGTCGTAGTACTGCCTGTCATAGTAAGGGTCGGCAGATCGACGGTCATACCACTGATTGCCAGCTGGGGGTCCCTGATAGCAGAAAAACAAAAGCACAACTTTACTGGTGGGGAAAAAAATTTGATTTTACAAGTACTTTCCTAGCTAGTTTGACACGAAAAAATGAGTTCTGATGAAACTTCCAATGTGCAAGACCTAATAGAAAATACTTAGTACTTAACCCTAACCTTCCCCAACCACACAGAATTAAACAGAAGTAAAGTGTTTAATTCTGTGAGGATACGTCTGGTAGGCCCATAACAGCTGGTTTTTGCAATTGGGTTTGGCATACCTCAGAAAAACAAAGTCACAACAAACTCTGTGCACATATGGGTGTTTGGCTTTGTGAGAATGGGGAAGGTTAGGGCCAGCAACCTTTGGTGGTTAAGGTTAAACTGCAAGATTTTCTTTTCTGTAATTCCACAAACCCCAAGACAACCAACATTCCAGATTTCAAAAATTATTCGCAAAAATGCCCAAGGACAGCTTGAAGTCATACTTTGACAGGTCTGGATCATCACAGATCAATTTATCATTTTATAAAGGAGCTGGTACTTTGTCTTTTGGCGGTTGATTTTCAATTAACAAGAATTAACAATGATGAATTGACTAATATGTACCTGCTGTTGGAATTGTCTTGGGTGGTTTTGAGGTTGCCCATACACTTGGTCTTGCAGCTGAAATGATGGTTGTTGTTGTTGCTGCTGCTGCTGCTGCTGCTGCTGCTGCAACTGCTGCTGACTTTCAACACTTGGAAGTGGCTGCTGTGCCTGCTGGCTAGCCACTGTCTGGTTCTGCGGCAGTTGCTGCTGATTTTCGACACTAGCAGGCAGTTGTTGGAGCTGCTGAGATGCAGCAGCCTGGTTCTGAACTGGGCCAGTCTGTGGAACCCCAGTAGCAGCCAGTGTCGACTGTGTAGGTTGAATGTTACTTGGGGCACTAGATACACTGCCCACAGGAGCAACACTGGCAGCTGCTGGTGGGGCGAGAGTAGGGACTGACGCCGCCAGTGACACAGTCTCTGGGGCTTTATTAGCAACAGGTGCGGAGGAAGACGCTTGCAGAGTTGGCTGTACCGGCACTGGCGGAATGGGCTGGGTGGGCAGAGGGTTCTGAGCAGGGTCCAACTTTAGGTTGCCCATGGTTTGTGTGACCTGGCTCATATCCGACGTTTGTACTGAGCCAGAAGAGGTCTGGGAGGACACGCTGGGCTGGCTTGGGTTTGAGGTTGATGTTGGAGTGGGTTGACTGGGATTTGGCTGAGTTTGAGTTTACTGTGGGCTGAGTAAGTAGCGGCACTGCCTCTGCTGGTAAAGAAGGTACGCTGACAGATGCAACGCTTGCTGCTAAGTTGCGGATGTCTGGTCGTGTGGGGTGGCAAGTCTTATCGGCGGGACAAGACTTGCTGTGGGTGGGGCAGCAGGTGCCAGAAGGATGTTGGCCGGCATTGGGGGAACCTCTGCTGACCAGAGAGGGGGCGACGGATTCACAGAGGTGAGCTGGGCAGGCTGGCCACGCTGAACGCTGCGAAATGCACTCGGATGAGTACTTGGAGACTTCTCGTCAGTAGGGCTGAGTTCCTTGGGGCCCTGGGGAACAGCTCTCTGTGCCTGGAAGGCTTGGAGCTTCAGCTGACCTGTTGGAGGTAATAAAGCGGATCCAGGAGGAACTGGGGGCAGAGACTGTTTTGTACCGGCCTGAACTGATGCCTCTAGTTGATTATAAGGTGTCACATTTGTTGCACTGGGAAGTGAGGTAGGACAGACTGCTGGAGAAACAGGTGGCACATTTTGTCCTGGCTCAAATGGCATTTCTTCAATTACTGGCCCACTTTCTTGCTGAAATTGAGATCCAAGTCCCAAGTTTGGGTCGGGCAATATTGCCTGATAGGATGATTGATCTGGCTGTTGTACATTTTCAGGATCCCGTGTCACAGTGTTTGGAGCATCCTGTTGGACCTCTTGGTTTACAGGTGCTACAGAGCTGCTCTGGGGAGACAGGTCCGACTCCACCCTTTCCCTGTTCTGGTTTGAGCAAGTTTGTTCGACGGCAGCCGAATCAAGAGCATCCGAAAAAGCTTTCACACCGCTGCATTCACTTTGTTCCACCTGCTGATGAGCTGAAACTTGGCCCTGTGAGCCCTGCAGCACGACCGGAGAATCGTCTGCACCCCTGGGACTAACTGAACCCAAACTGGCATCTCGTAAGACCGGGCTGAGGGAGGGATGGCCACTGCCAGGTTGGTCGCCCAACATCGAGTTGCTTCTGCTGGTTGATGTTGACGGAGGTTGGGACTGGGAACTGACCGACCCGCCATGTAGCGAGCTTCCCTGACTACGACTGCTCATTTGGTCATCTGCAAGTGAGGGGCTCACTGCTAATACAGGTTGATCCGTCTTTTCAGGTGCTGCATTATCAGCAATGGCTGATGGATAACTCCCTTGAGAAGATACCAATGGACTTGGCATGAAAGCATTATCATTTCTTATTCCTTCAAAGTTGACGTTTGGCTGGTCTGTGGGTACCCCTATCTGCTGTGGTTGTCTAACGGCAGGGTCTAAAGGCATACCTCCAACAACATTACTTCCGTCTGCTTGATTCTGACTTGGTTGAGTAAATGCATGGTTCACGGTCTGGGCGTCAATTTGGTTAGCACTGTGGGCTATTTCATACCCCGCGGGAGTCCTCTTGTCAGGGTTTATCACAGTAACTTGATCATTATGGTGCTCTTGACTGAACATGGCATCTGAAGGATGGGAAGTTGGGGGTTGGGTAGCTGGATGAGTAACTGGTTCTTGTTGATTAACAGGAAATTGTGGAGGATCCCCACCTGGCTGACCGTGGTGCTGCTGGTCAACAAGGGTTCCTTCTTGAACAGGGCCTTTGACTTGGGACTGACCTATGCTGGAATGTGGTGGTATAGACTGGCTGGGGTCACCAGCTATGGTAGGATCAAGGGCATGATCTGGGGTTTGTCGTTCACTTGCAGACAAACTTGGTGTTCCGCTAGACGCTAACACATCAGAGTCATCACCGTGGAAGAAGGAGCCAAAGCCTTTATGGGAATCATTATCATCACTGTATGCACACTCTCCATAATTTAAACTGGACTGCCCAACTTGTTGTTGCTGCTGCTGGTTGCTGTATTCAAACGACTGGTACAGGCCACTGTGGATTCCTGTGGTCGGGGCCTGGTTGTAGTCTGTAAACTGTTGCTGCCCAGGAACTTGGGTTGGGTTCCAGGGTTGGGGATTGTCACCCACAGGGTCCATGTGGTTAGTTCCATTCAGTGGTTGACTTAACTGCTGCTGCGGCGGGACCCCGTTATTCTGCTGGACACTGTTCCACTGGTTGGCCGGGTACTGTCCTTCACCGAAAAAGGGTTGCCCATATGCCTGCTGGGGTTCATGGGGAACTGCGTAGCCTTTGTTGGCAAGCTGCTGTCCCTCTGGCACGATGTTACCTGGGGCTGGTGGTGGCTCGCCGGGATTGGTGGGTTGGTAAATAGCTGGTTGTGGCTTATGGTAATCAGCGGGATTCAAAAACACAGGCTGACCCCCACCAGGATGTTGGTTGAACCATTCCTGGCCGCTGCCACCTGGAGCCTGGTTATAAAATCCAAGATCTTGAGGAGGACCTGTTTTAAAAAAATGTAAATAAACAAAACAATTCAATGATTCATATTTTACTTCATGGTAAAGATCATACATGCGCCTTACAATCCACTGTGCCAAGGTTTTAAACAAAATTTCTAAAGAGAATGTCAAAGTTGTTTATTTGTCCTATCACATACATGTACATGTATAGGTAGATGTACAAACAACTAACATAATAAGGTTTCTACATCGCAATCGAGGTGTTGAGAACACATCATAAATGTCTCTGACTTCCACCAAGATAATGATTACACAACTTCTTCTATTCTTATCACGATTTCATGTTTAATCCATCCATCCATCCAACAGTCATTCACTTCATCATGAAGCCAGGTGCACTGGAAAGAACTACCAACACAACAGAATTTTCTGGAATAAGTGGTTCATTTCAGAAAGCTCCAACTTTATTGGGCTACTCAGTAACTGAGACTCTGGGTTCGCTTTATGCACACAGTGCTTATTTTAGTGCATGCATTGTGTGCACAACAGACAGTATTGATCTCTGTGGAAACAGGTGCACTTGTCACAAGTGAATCTGTTCCATATCAAAATTTTGTGTGCATGCATACATACATGTACGTCAATACAACATCCGTTTACCATTTGTCCTAGAGCACTTCAAGTCAAAGAGGATTCAACCCAACATTTTACATGAAACAAAGTAAAACTCATCTATAGGATTATATTAACCATTATCACTGTTTTATGGTAAAGTAAGTGGGAATCTTCCAATTCTTTAAAAAAGATTTTTCATATACACTGTATGACAGTTTACTAAATAATTTGACAGAGTGACAACAGCCATGTTTCATGTTATAAGAGCATTACCATCTCATACACATAGTTAACCACTTGCTGCCGAGGAACCCCATTTCTAGCACCATGGGTTTATACGCAGAGCCGGAGTGCCCGAAATCTGTCAAAAGAGCTGGTCCATGTAACAAAAGACAGTACTTGGAACAAAAGACCTGCTGCTGGGAATGCCATCATTTTTTGGCTTGCATTTTTTAAGGTAATCAATCACTGTTTTTGAACAGTATACTGGTTTGGGGCATAGCGCGCCCGCGGATTAGCACCGTGGACAAAAGTTCTCCAGGGCCCCATTGATGAGTGACACAGCACCGTTGCATGCTAATCCATCTGCGTTTGAAAAGACGCCACTCGCATTCACTGGGGAAAAAGGAAATTATGCAACACCTCACCAATTCTGGGCTCTCTTTACAGGCCAGCAGGCCTGGCTGAAATACTCAGGAGTCAATAAAGGTTGCCTGTCAGCTTAGAGTAGCCACCAAACAGTCATTCGTGTGGGTGTAAAGGTCCATTAAATGAAATGATGAATTTTTGAAGAATTTTGAAAACTGAAAATCTTGAAAATCTCCCGTACATGTACATGTACGTGTGCACTGCATTTTTAAAAGCACCCGGCAGCAAGTGGTTAAGGTACTGAAGTACATGTATGTACACGCTACATTAAACTGTCCCTCTGATGACGTGGAATTCCACAGTAACATCTCAAGAATAATGTGCACAACTTACCTTGACTATAGAAGCCCCCCTGATTGTTCATTTGGCCTGGATCGCCGCTTGACATCCTAGTTTTTGTAGATACTTCTCTGATTATCTATAAATTGTTGAAGTCCTGTCTTTGTTAAAATTCCTAAAAGAAAGGAAAACAGCAAATGGCAGCAAAACGCAATGACATTAAATACATGTACATACATCACATAGGGATCACAATGCACACTATTACATGTAGCTACTTTCACTCAAACATTCCCATATGAGCTCCTTCACAATCCACCAGGAGACTTTCGAGGAATTTGCATGATAGACAAAGGTACCGTACATGTATAATGTAGAGTACAGCCGATGTAATTTCACTATGGAGCTTGAATTCCAATGGAAGTGAACTATGCCACTGGTTCCTTGCACTAAGATTTGGGCAAACAGAAAAACTACGTGTGTGTTCAGAAAGTTAACGGACCTGCTTAATACTCATGAAGTGTTTCACAGGTTAAATCCCATCCAAGCAAAGCTGCACATACATGTACACTGTTTTTAACATTCTTGTTCCCCTAACCTTCGAGTTACCGGTGTATGTAAATGACAAAGAATCTTCTCAGATTTGGCGCACATGTAGTCAGGGAAAACAAATTGAAACTTGCACAACTTCAGTCAAAATAAAAAAAATGTTCATATATCAAATATCTGTATTTATTCATACAATTTAATCCCTGGGCAGTTTAGCTGGGGTTTATGTTGCTAAATTCTGTGCCAACTCCATCACTATGCTCAAATAAAACTAAATGCATATTCTTTGAAGAACTTTATGGGAGACATCTAACCCCATGAAAAGCCAGGCACCCCGACTCTATAGTTCAGTATCAACAAAATACTGCAAAATGTATGTAAAGATTTTTCTATGTGTTCTATGATATTAAAAGTGGTAAAATCCTGATCCCTGTCCTTCAGAACAGGTCGAAACAATCAATTAGTGGGTTTGGCTTTAAAATTAAAATTTGAAAGTTAATGAGTGGCTAGCAATATTTTGCCACTGGCAAGTTACTCTTTCCCAAGCCATACAGTTTTTATTTACAAAAATGTCAAGAAATACCGAATACCTCCTTCTAGATCCTTTCATTCTTAGATTTGTCAACCCTGTACCCGTACTTAGAAATCCTTAACAGGTACATGTAGTGACACTGATGTTTTGTTACATGTACCTAAAACAGTTTTTTATGCAGCATGTCCATAAAGGAGAAAGTGGTTTGATATTTTTCTCTCTCTGTTTCCCATTTTGCAGCACTTGTGCTTTCTTCTGACCACTGGAACAAGACCCACTGACCTTTGTGAAACAATTCACCTAGTGCTTCCTCTTATAGAATCATTCTAGTAAAAGAATAACTCCAACAATAGGTGCAAACAAGGTAACATCAGTCAATGAACACAACTGTTTCACCAGCCCCCAACCCCTCTGAGTTCTTGTTGGTCAGTTTCAGTCATATTAACAAAGCTGGGTAGTGGCAACGATTATATTAGAAAATTTCTAAATGTCTACATGCAGGTTTACACTTATAAACTGGTCTGGATATACATGTACACTGTACACATATGCCATTGGCCACATAAATGTGTAACACATGTACTTTAGGTTTTCCTTAGACATGTTGGAAAAACTACCAATTACAATCTGAAAAGAAAAAAGTTCGAACTTTGTAATTGGCTTCTTTTGGGGAAAGGTTGGTCATAGTTCCTTAATAAGGACATCACTTTTTTTTTCCGTTGAGAAGGTTCATAAGCCACAAGAAAGTGATAACGTGTCTAGTAAAACATCAAATACAGCAGTGACAGCATTTGAAGCATTTACTTCAAAACACTTAGAATTTTTCAAACTAGTCTCACACCATAGTTTCTGTGCACAGGGTGTCAAGGGATGCCTATTTCTATGGAACTCCTCCTGGAAGGGTAATAACCTTGGAATGAAACTAATTTACAAAAACATGGAAAAATGGCAATGACATAAGGATTAAACCTCGTTCACCATTCCAAATCACTCCAGTCATCAGCGGTTATGACAGTCTCTGTAACATTACAGTACAGCGTATAGACCACACCACAGCCATTTTTAAAACAACACATGAAAAGGAATGTACCCCCAAAATGGGAATGTTATGCTGTGATCATAGACTGTGCAAAACCATGGCAGGAAACTTGCATGTATCTAGTGTCCAGTGGCAACTTTTTGTTGTGCACTTCTGCTGAGCATGAAGGGTAATTTTGCCTGTGCCATGTGTTAAAATCCACAGTGACAACATGCCAACCACGAGGGTAAGTAAAAATCAACACATTTCCTGATCAGGCATGTACAGTGTAAGGGCAAACTTTGGAAAAAGCGTCATATCGGGATATCAGTTGAAAACAGGAGCACAAACCCTTTCAAACTGGTCTGAAAATTCTTGGTCTCACTCTTAGGCCTGTTTGTCACGTTAGTCATTTAGGGCCTAGGCCTTTACATGCCCAAGTAAGTGATGGCCTAAGTGTTTTCTAAGTAAAGGGTTCAATATTTTCTCAGCTAAATTGGACTTTTTAGAACAGATATCTTTGTGTGGCCAATAAACCACTGTAGGGGGAAAATAGTAATGATAGTGATGTCTGCAGGCAGGTAAGCATAGACCTAATAAGTAATTAGGCCTAAGTCATGTAAGTACAGTATGCCTAACTCTGAACTTTCACCATGTTCACCCACAATTCCACTTTCTTTTCCTTTTTCCCCCCAAAATAGTGTATATGACTGGTTAACAACGCCAAACTGGAAAGCACACTGTTAGTAAATTCATCAGAATACTGCATGATTTATTCTATATATTGTGAAACTACTTCTCAATCAAGGAAAATAGTAAGTGCAAAACTTTTCACGAAATTGGTGATACATTGACAATTATGCTACGGAAGCAAGGGATCAGGTCAACTCGGACCCAAACCAACTCGGACCCATTCCAACTCGGACCCATGCCAACTCGGATCCAGGACCAACTCGGACCCACGCCAACTCGGACCCAATACTAACTCGGACCCACGACCATCTCGGACCCACAACCAACTCGGACCCACGCCAACTCGGACCCACGCCGTTTCGGACCCACCACGAGTCAACTCGGACCCACTGAATCTTACGCGCCCGTTGGCCTTCATTTTTTCGTTGGAAATTCAAGATTATGGACAGATCGATCACTTTTCATTTCAATTTTATGAACTTTTTTATTCGTCTTTTCCCGAAGATACCCCCTAATAGTAGTAAAACTATGCGCTCATATGAATGTAGCCGCCTTCCTCTATCCAAAATAGGCCCGCGTTGTGGGGCTTTTTGTGAAAGAAATACTCTGAACCGGAAACTATCAATCCCAAATTCGGGATTTATATAAATAATTCTATGATCCCTCGTGATTATGGCACGTCTTATTGTAGAAAATAACAAACCGTGGGATCACAAAATATTAATAATGAGCTCGCGAGCAGACATACGACGCTTCAAAACCGTCTCCAAGTTTAAGCCAATAGGAAATATTCCACATTTTTATTTTAAAATGATTGGATTTGTGTTGTTCGAAATTACCAACCTATTTGCGTTATTTGGACAGTCAGTTAAGGCCTGTATGGATGAATTCCTCCATCTTGCCGGTATTGGGGGTGGGGAGAGAATGGGGCAAGGTGGAGGTGTAAGACTTGCCAGGCCAAAAAAAAATTGAAAAGTGGGGTGGAGGATAACACCATTAGACACTGTAAAGGTCCAATGTTCGTGACATTGATGTGTATCTGCAGTATCTGTTGTACGTATGCAGCATCTCTTATGTACATCAGAGGGGCCTATCTGTGGCATTTTATTGCAACAAAAACTTTGGGGGTTGTTTGGTAAAAGTTCATTCGATTTCTGCTAGTGATCTGGATCTGGAAAACGGAGAGATTCTGGGAAGCCTGTGCCACTGTCTCCCTGCATAACGTGTAGAGAGGACGTTACAGCTTGGCAGCATGCAGTGCAAAAGTGTCATTTACCAAATGCTAAAATGTAAAAGTGGACAAAATAAAAATTTTCAACCAGTTAATCACGCTCCTGGGGTTGGGTCCGAGTTGACTCAGGGTGGGTCCGAGTTGGTCGTGGGTCCGAGTTAGTATTGGGTCCGAGTTGGTTGTGGGTCCGAGTTGGTCGTGGGTCCGGGTTAGTATTGTGGCCGACTTGACATGGGTCCGAGTTGGTCGTGGGTCCGAGTTGGCATGGGTCCGAGTTGGCATGGGTCCGAGTTGGTTTGGGTCCGAGTTGACTCGAAACCGGAAGCAAAGGCACAAACGCAACGGGGACGGCATGGAAAATCTCATCAAGATATCGACGTACATAATTCACTAAAAAAATAACACTATTCCGCTATAGAGTTCATTTGTACCTACCTTTTTTTAATGTATGATCTTCAATGACAGATACTGCCTGATATTTGTGGGGTTTTACTTTAATGACTATGTAAAAAAATGACAAAATATGGATTGATCTGTTTGCACAGATTCCCCGATTCGATGTCCGTATCTTCGGCTACGTGTCTTTGCGCATGCGCATGCGTGGATTGATCGCAAAGTAAAACGCACAGCAGGTTGACGAAGGCTCATTTTTCAAGTTGACACCGGGAAAAAAAGTTAATTATTTTCAATTTTTCGTTTCAAACTGATAAAAGAAGTAAGTAAAAGAACTCACAAATTTCTTCCTCGGAACAGCTAAACTGACCCTCCGTTCTGTCGTCCTGACCGCCTTTGAGACCCTTGACAAAAGTTGCAGGAATCCCCTGAGAGGAATCCCGCCATGACTTTTGAATTTCCTCCTGGCCAAAAAGTATGATCCTGTTCCATTTGCCTTTTAGTTTTATATACAGACGTATCTTGGCCTTTTAATGAAGATGCTCAATCCAATCATCGTTGTTGGGGTCAGTGGCGCACCCAGGGAGGGGGGGCGCTCCGGGGCTTTTTATTGCAATTTAACTCACAAACGAGGATACAAAATTAGGCCTAAAAACGAAGATACGCCTATACACTATATCATTATTTTAATAATCTAACCATAGCTATGACCGATCTCTGTAATGGACCGAGCAATCTGGTTAATCCAGCGGCGTGGCTGAAAAATCGTCTACCCCCGGCACCGTCGCCCCGCTGCATATCCTGATGTGATCACGATTATGTACTTGTATATGTCCAACATCCAGTCACCCCCCCCGGGGGGCCCTCAAACTTTAGCGTGAAGCCCCCGCTAGCTCTCCCCTCCCCTTGCTCAGAATCCTGGCAACGCAGGGGGTTAATCATGGGTCCTGGGTTAATCATAACCCAGTTAATAGTTCCGCTCTGTATATGCTGTATATCATATTATGAGACAGGCTAGCGGGTCCGTGTGCGTTCGTTCATTCGTTTTTCGAAATTAAAACAAATCACACAACCAGACACAACCTGATTTCAGTTTTTGATTTGAAAACCAAAAATGACGGAAAAGACGAAGAAGTCCTTTCTTGTTTTTGCTGTTGAAAACGAAAAATAAAAGTAGACCTGTTTTAAATTTTAATCCCAATTAATCCCACGTAATTTCAAGAAGGTGTCACTGACGTTGGCACTTCTCAAGATAAAAGTTGCCCTTGAGCATGCGATAAATGTGCTTGTGAGTTGCTCCTCCTTTTACTTTGGAAGCATCAAATTCCTCGTATTACTCTTGATTCATGCATGTTTGATTGATGGCTTACAAAGACGTTTTTTACGTTTCAATAAAAAATTGAACTGTTTTTCATTCTTGGAGCAATAGATTACGCTGTTGTTCGTTTTCACTTTGCGGAAAAACGAAAAAAAGAACGTGATTATCGTTTTTCGTTTTCAAATGAATGGCGACTGAGAAGAGACTTTTTCTGTTTTCATTTTTATTGTTTTCACATCGAAAAACGAGGAACGACTGTTTTTTTTATTTTCTTTTTCAAATCGGAAAACGAATGAACGACACATACGTACATATGTACGTCCGGCCGGCCGGGCGGACGTACCCGGTACCTAGCGCCGCCCATGATAAACGTGTTATCAAAGTTCAGAGGTTTTCACTGGTAGTCAACTTATTATACGTGGCGTAATCACTGAAACTGTCGGATACCGTGCAATTTACGTTGGCGCTGGCCACGTCGCGCTGGCACTCGTAATAGTGGCATCAGTGGCTGTGTACCGATAATTTGTGTCCCTTATTTTCCGCTTTTCTTGCAATTTCAAGTCCAAAAAAAGCAATAAAACAATCGCCATGGTATTAGTGACGATGATAGCTCGGTTGGCGGACGGCCTACCGCTAGCTGCCTCGATGCAGGAGGATGAACAGGCTAGTAATGAATGTGTTAAATTACTGAAATTAATCGCGTTATTGCTGTTAACCAGCTGTGGTATTTGTCAGGACTGTTTACCTGATTACAACTTCTTATACGATTAGGGCCTTGTACGTTGCATGGTTTGTGCTGAACAACATGAATTCCACTCAAAGGGACATATGCTTGCAATTGCTGTTTTTCTAACTACAATAAATACATGCATTGTCCATTGTAAACGTGCCATGTGGGCCGTTGGCCTACGGCTAGCCTACGTACATGTACCATATAGGGTCGGCCCATTTCTACCCACAGTTCTGGGGGAACCCCGTTCCCACGTGCGAGCGGGACAGACGTCGGACCCTTCAGTCTGACAGTCTAATTTTGGGGGGAAGGCCTACGACTACGTACGATATGTACGATAGTAATATGCCCATATTACTAATGCTAGGCCTAATGCTAGTACTTTTAGTAGTACTAGTGACAATAGGGATTAGGCCAACATCATGTATCACCATGGCAGTGCCAGTGGCTTTTGAAAATTATTAGCTTCTGTCTTAACATAGGCTAACAATGTAAGTTGTAACATTAATCAAAATACATGTAATTGGTCTTGTTTTCCTCACTTCTTGAAGACCTACATGTATAATGGCTTACAGTCACACCCTAACCACAGCATCTGCCTTAGCTGTACATACAAATGTATGCACCGACTAGCATAATGTATGAGCAAGGAGGAAATTATGGCCAAAATAAACAGGAGGTTAAACAGCTGGAAAGTGCAGGTTTCGAATACAAATGCTATTATTGTATTATTGAAGACACCTCACATGTTTGAATATGGCAGATTTGAGTCGGGTTTATATCTACACTTTCTAAGAGATGATGACACATAACAGGATGATATCTTCCAACTTTGATACAGTCTGGCCGTAGTTTCATGGAATATCAGAACCAGGCCAAGATGCTCTTCAAAAAACTCAACCAGCAGTCACCAACGAAATGCAGCATAGAAAGTGGGCCCATGGTGTTTCAGTAAGTCAAATAGAACGTTACTCATTTTAGTTTCTGAGTCCTGATGTCCAAGACTGCCTTATTGAACCATATACACATAGTCAAGTGTTGATGAGAAGAAGAGGTTTCAACTGCTATTTTAAGTCGTCTTCATCAATGACAAAATTCAACATAGTATGTGTCTGACAAAGGTTAGGGATGCAGTGAGTAAGTGGGCATGGATAGTTGGACCAAGTATTGTTCAGGTTAGACACTTCACAAACCTGCTAAATTGTGCCATAAGGTATGAACATAACATTTTTACATTAAAACAAATTGAACCAAGCAGCACTTCAGAAGGGAATGGACAGGTAGTCCCTGAATCAGTCAGGCTGTTTTCCCAAATCCTAACTACCGGTATTCATGTTTGAACAAGTCCATTCTGTTGAATCGGAACTGCGGGACCGGTTAAACTGTTGGACACTTCATCAGCACGCTCACAGCAGAATTGCCTTGCTCTCACAGTTACCTTATCGAGGTTGGCGTTGTCTACCTGGTGCTGTGTGAGAAGCAGTACGCCAAGCGGTTAGCCTTTGCCTACCTGGAGGAGCTACAGCAGGAATTCTACTCACAGTACAGTAAGAAGGTTAGCACAGTCACCAGACCGTACTCCTTTATTGAATTTGGTAAGGCCGCACATCATGTATAATTTCATAATGAACTAATTCAGTGTCTTCTTTTATTCTTAACATGAATGATCCGTATTTCTCATCTGCTGGTTACGGGGGCACAAGTTCTCTTGTAGTTACAGGATTTAGAACATATTAAACTTTCAAATGCCGTCAGCTGTGTGTGTATTTATTAAGGAAATAAATTTCCCAATACCTCATCAGATTCCTCTTGCATCTTTCCATTAAACTGCATCCATCCATCACAGATTAGTGATTCTTGAAAAACGACTATTTGTTACCATTGCCAGGAAGGGTATTTACCCAGGCCTTTCTTGATCACATCACCCTGTGCATCCTCAGAAAGTGGAAGATTTGGGAGAAGTTGGCAACATTCTGTCTTTTTAATATATACTTTAAGGGCAATAGAGGTCAAGGCAACATCCCAAACTAATCTTAGCCTCCATCATGCCGTCACAGTATACAGTCTTAATGCATGCACCATTGCTGCGATTGACCCTTGACATTTTGCTGTGTTTTTAATTATCAACAGACACATACATCCAGAAGCTGAAGAAATCCTACACAGACACCAGGGCCCGACGGAACATCAGCCACATCAACACAGAGCTGCAAGATGTGCAAAGGATTATGGTCCAGAATATTGATGACGTCATGCAGAGAGGGGTGGCACTGTCAGGTGCGTGGTCGCATCACTCAAACCTCACTTGGGAATTTTTTTTTCTCCAAACTGTGGATTTTTGGCAATGCATTGTTCAGAATCAGAACAAGTGAAACTGGGTGTAAACTTTCTTTCAAGTTCAGTATTTTTGCAAAATGTAGCTGATGTATTTTGACAGAGCTCATTTTTCCGACCCCGAGACACAATTTGCTGAATCGCTGCAATACTCACTTTAATGATTGCCCCACACTTTGCTGTACAAATAGAGTGAGTGGATGTCAGCGACACACTCCAAGAAATGTTGAGCAACGTTTCTACATGCGATCCTTTGTTATGTAAATGGTATTATCCAGTTGACACCTCTAGACTCTGCTGAAAAACACACTTCCAAGCCCTCCATGTGGAGGATACTGGCATATCAATTTGACTAACCCCATTTAGACCTAGAACATAGTGGCCTCACACTTTGCTTTACTCAGTTTCCCATGAGGCTCAGTGGATCTGGTCCCACCTCATGTGTGCAAAGCATGACTCCTTACTTTACAGGTCTGTTGCACCAATGGAGCAAGAGTTGAGCTACCAAAAGAGCGTCACTGCCACAACGTTTTAGGCCCCCCCCCAAAAAAAAGTCTTTCGTCTCTGGTCTGCATGCACATCGATTTCAAGCATACACGATAGTCTTCGTGTTTTTTCTCTGCGAGAGCTGCAACACCACGCTCTGTTGCTGCACCGCCTCAACTTTTGGGGGGCAGCTCTATCTTTAACTCAGGGCAATAGATCCCGACAGGATCAATGTTGAACAAAGTTTGTTGTCAGCATATAATTGATAAAGCTGGTTTAGTCCCTTGACTTCACAATGTGTGTCTGCAGTTGTCTGTACAATCCAACCCTGGAGGAGAAAAAAAGCTGCATCACCGCATCAGTCTGACCTGAGACAAACTATGTTTTTTGGGCCCCAGCTAAGATTTGCTCACTCCTGGTATTTCTCTTGAATTTTTGTATTTTCCAGATTTGGACAACAAAGCCAGCAACCTGTCCTCGCTGTCCAAGAAGTACAAACAGGACGCCAAGTACCTAAACCTGAGATCAAGAAATGCCAAGATTGCCGCCGTCATCACGTTACTCGTAGTCTTTCTCATCTACCTTAGATACTGGTGGTTTTAGGACTAGGCACCACTCTTTTAATACATGTATATGTGTGTACATATCCGACAATAAGGGCTCTGTTAACTTGAGGCAGTGGGAAGAAAAATGGCATGTTTCAAATAAACCCATATGTATTTGTAGGGCAGAAATGATGTCATAAAGTGTCCTTAAGCAACCACTCATCAAGGAAGAAGGTACCATTTCACAATACAAGTGTGCTGCCCCGTGTTGTAGCTGGAAGAGGTCACTTCTGAGCTTTGCTGACATCTTTGCATATACACATGTATATCCTAATGTTCACCTGTTCATCATTGCTTAAGCATCCATTGTCGGGTCTTACAAATGCAGTGGTTTATTTGAGCACAGTTCCAATTTCAAATCTTGCTCGCCCAAAAATAGTCAAAAAGTGCAGTCTTTATGCCAAGTGAATACCTTCAAGAGCTCAGATGTTGAAAATCATTCCCAAAATGTGCAGCTGCTGCAAAAAAAAAACAGCCTCCAGTTGCACAGTGAAAGTCCCGTTGAAAAGAACTGGACCCAGATATCAAAATTGTGCCTGCCAAAGCGGAGCCTGGAACTCTCTGATTCCTACAGTAACTGAAATTTGGCAATGTGAATGAAAAGATTAGTTTCTTGCATTTCAATCCAGATAGCCTTATCTCTGTTGGATTCTGTTGGGTTTGGTTGAAATCCTATTAACACATGCTGCATGGTTAGGGTCGAGGAACCAGAAACCAGCTTCTGGTTCAATAGGCTACCGGTATGGGTTTTGTGGTTCATAGGGTTCCTTGGGCAGAATAACTGACAGAAATTATATACGACTACGTTGCTCTTCAGCTTGCATCAGTGTCTGAAAACAAACTATTCATAACGAGGACTTATACATCAGTACTGGTGTTCAAGGTGCAGATCATTATCGTTAATCTATGTACCACGATTTTGTTACCCTGTTCAAAACAAAAGTAGATACTGTCTCTGCGTTATGGAATTAAAACTGTTTTGGAGAACTAGCCATCAGACTTCACGCTAAATAGCTTAACTAAGCTGTGGATCACAGAATTTATCATTAACTTTTGTTTTTTCTACTTTTGACAAGGTATTGGCCAAGTTATTTTCTCTCATTTAGAAATCTCACTCTGAGTTCTGCCGGTTTTGTACAAAATCTCACAAGTCTCAGACATCACAAATTATTTCATTCTAATTATTTCTTTATGAATCTTCAATTTTTCATATTTTGGGTCACTTTGTGTCAGTGCTGCCTATGATCATTGTATAATACTAATTTAACGCATTAGGTACCACACGTTTTCTGTGTCCTCCAGTGTCATTGGCAATGTTCCAGGTGTGATGGTGGAGTGAGCAGTGTGAATGGAAACTAAACATTCCAGGGAGGGGCATCGTAGTTTGCCCACCACGATAGTACAGAGCATGGTTGAAGTTCATTTAAATCTTGTCATTCTCATCTGGAAAATCTGCACCCTATGCAAAACCCAAAGATTGCTACAGCTCCAATATACAACAAAACTGCAGAGTTACATCACTGTGCTTAGTAAAATAAACTAAGAACTCTAGTCCTGCATTGCATGACTTGTATGCCGAATATTTATTGCAACTCAGAGAAAAAAATGGCATTAAAAGACTCCATCATATTTAACACATCTTCTTCGGCCTCCATTTCTTTCGTTCACGTATAAATGCCCATGTTTCAAAGAAACCATTAATCTACACAAATATTCTTTGGATTTCGTTGAACACTTTCAGGTGAGTCGCTGCCATCCAGATGGGCTGGGGTTTTTCAGGGCTTTCCAGAAAAATTGTACATGAACAACCTCAAGACCAAGAGAATGGATTTGACTGATGCCGGAGTTGCAGGCTAGGGCTTTAGCAGCATTAATTCTCCTCGGTCGGTCTTGAACGTTAGTTTAAGATGGGCCACGCACATATTTATTACCATTCATAAATGCCAATTTTAGTCAGAAGAAGTCAATATATGATCACTTTCCAACGATTTTGTTCTAGAATTTTCCTTTTATTCTCTCTAATACCCCGTCCATTTTCTGGAATATTCCTTGTGCAAGTTGTCCAAAAGAATCGCCATGTAAAATATGGACTTGGCACATGCATGGCGAGTTGTGCATGCAGCTTTGCAAGGAGAATCGTGACCAGTAGGGATAGATTAAACTGTCTCGTATCCAGGTGCCAGAGCGTTTTTTTACGCAGCGGGCAATATCAAATGTTAACCCCTTCACGGCAGGATTATTTTGACCCTGACTGCTGGGCTGTGGTATGCCCTGAATGGAGGGCTTTGTCCATCAGCAGGCCCCAATGAACCAGCAGCTGCATGGTGAATAGACTGTATGCGTGGTATGTACTAATCCTCACACAAAGGTGCGGTAGTAGCACTCCTCCGTAGCGAAGGGGTTAATACGCGGTCATGTTGCAGGTTGTTGAATAGGGAAACTGAGGTATTTACGAATGTGTATTCATACACATCCCTGGCACTGAATACACTGCATACACCAAAGACATGACTGACCAGAGACCTGCTCAGCAAGCAAATCTTCGTGAGTGTGTTACGCCACACATTGCATCAGCCAACCAAAACAAACACTGAAAGTCTTGAAACAGGACTGGTTGGCAACCATTCAGAAGACGGTGAGTTTCCGGTGTTCCTCTCTGTTGTTCTGCTGTCTCTTGATCTTTCTCTCGGAAGATTTGAGATTTTGTAGTAGCCGCTCTGTGGCATCTATCTTCTCCTTGATCTTGGATGCTGTCAGCTTGTCCCTGAGGAGGAGGTTGAGTGCTTGTTTGTAATCGGTGACTTGCGTAATGCTTCTTGTAAATGCACATTAATGCATACTAGTGAATCTGCGTGCCAGTAGGCTTATGTGATCTGACGCCACAGTTACAATTCAGGTAATTTGTTAGTACAATCAAAAGCTGATTTCAGACTCTTTGTAACTAATTCATGTATTTGACCACATCCAAAGTAGCTGTTCATTGAAAAGAATTTCAGCTGATTGACTGAGGCATGCAACAGTCTATCCAATAGCTGCAAATACGGCCGTTTTCGACACAACTTCAGAAAGATCGCACCTTTTCACCTAACATTTTTCAAATTTCACAATGCCACTAGTTTAAAAGTCCCCATGGCCCCAATTTTCCGTCTTGTATCACTGTTGCGGATCACATTCTTATGGTCAGTGAAATACTGTACCTTTGAATTTATCAGGACTTTGGAATTAGCCCTGTGTATGCCATACCTTTGGTTTCTCTGCAGCGACTCTTGTAACCTCATAAGCTGCTTCTCAGTACTTCGGATGTCTTCCTCTGTCCTCACAAGCTATTGATGAACAAAAATAATAGCAACACTGATAAACTCAACAGCTTCACACAAAAAATTAACATTTTTAGGAAGAGTGTGGAAGCCTTAAATCCGTTTAAAACTTCAGTGTTTTGGCTTTCTGAATTTCAAACCCAAAGCAGTCTGTATGGCTTTTGTGCCTTAAGGGCAAAATCATAGATGAATAAAACTGATCTTCAGTTTGTTTGTGATTGTTTAATTGACATTTGTCAGAATTACCCAATTTTGTTCTTCAGCAGACCCCTGACTCTGTGGGAAAAAAAAGGCTAGAATTGAAATGACTGGCCAGTGTGCCATTTGCACCAACCTGTATGTTGAGTTTCCTGCCTGGCTTCTCCTGCTTGTCCTTTGAGGGGTCCTTCCCTTGGAAGTTCCTGTTGTTGGAGTTTTGCTGAATTAGCTCTGTGATTTTGGCTGAAGTTAAGATAGAAACATACAAGAATGTCATGAACGAAAATCACAAAAAGGCTACCGTGGGCAAATTCTGGATATAATTTCATGGATAAACACTTCAAGAAACCTAACAATCTTTAACATTTCAAAAGCCCTTCCAGTTTTGCCTGATTACTTCTTTTGCACGCGGAGTTGCCATGGAACAAGGACACTCTGCCATTGAACCATGAAGAGCTGTGAAAATCAATCCAGCCAAGTAGACATGATCATTATAGAGTTCAATCCTTGACGAAGAGGAGAAAGACGGTCTTCAATCAGGATAGTGTGTGAGTGTGAGCGAGTGTATCACAAAAATTTCAGAACAACTCAAAGCCTCTGGGAAGCTTGCTTTGCTGTTTAAATCACTCAGCCTTTTGTGAGGTAAATCTAGGGCAAGCAGTTGATATCCTTCTCTCTCGTGCTTTATTGGCCCTCCAGAAATGACATCTGTGGAATTTTGTCATGTGTCTAACATGTTCCAGTGAAAATAAGTGTTCTGGTGAAAACGTTGAACGAGCTCTTGTCAGACTTCTCATCTAAGCACTCACTTTTCTTGCCGCCTAATTTCCTGTTGATGAAGTCAAAGACGTTTTCTTTCTCCCTGTGTTGGCCACTGGATGAGGATGACCCTCCCTGGCTGTGGTGGTGACCTTTGCCCTTCCCTTTCTTCTTCTTTGGCTTACCCACAATGCCAAGTTTCTTCATTTCTCGAAGCTCCATGCATTTATCAAGTGATTTACCTGGCGGCACAAAATTACACACTATAGATTCTAACAGTGGAACACGTTTTAATAGCCACACCTTCACAAGGGTACCACACCAGGCGCAAAATAAATCTTGCCCCTTCCAAATGAAACACTTTTGAACTAGGAATCCAAGAGCATCTAAACATTCATAGTGAATGAAATGTACCACAATTTGTATCAATTTGTTAGATCATGTTCGAGAAACCATCATTTCATGTATCTACAGCCATCAGGTTCAGAGGAATAATTAATGTCAACCAAATTACATGTTCATCATTTGTGACACATTAAATTATTTTTCACATAGGATGCAAATTTCAACAACAAAAATTCTTACCATCTTATATGACAGATGCAGCACCAGATGTGGTGCAAACAAAATTTTGTTGAAGTCAATAGGTTTCTGGTTACAGTGAAATTTGAGGAAGTTTCATATGGCATACTTTGCTTCGTCTGCACATAACAAACACTAATTTACAGTTTTGATGTGACAATGTCCATCCACGCTCACCTACCCTGTGGAATAATCACAGCTTCAACTGGTTCCACTCTTCCCTCACCGTTCCTTCCTAATCCTTTCCTGAAAACATTCACAAAAAGGGGAAAGAGTGACTCAAGTGAACAAAGTCCAGTTGTCAACGTACAGACAAGTTTTCAGAAGATGATGCAAAATAATCATAAGCTGGGCTACAGACTACAGAGTGTTGCACTTCCAAAACCTTCCAACTTGAAACCATTTTAAATGTGTTCATTTTTCACACAGGATTCCAAATAAGTTTTCTCTAGCGTACATGACATCTTTTCCCTAAAAGGGACCTTGAAGTACAATTTTGTAGCAAGGGCTGACGGAAAGCCACTTCATAATTCGGGCAAATGTGAAAGCAAAGCAAATTTCATCATACAAAACACTTGCAGCAAAATACACTCAACTTAATGTGTTCAATATTTGCAAATTTGCAGTGCGAATATTTGTTAACTGAAGTCACAAAACCATACTTTTGTTATGCTGGCTTTGCCAGCCAGTAAGGAACAGCCTTAACTAGGCATTAAATTGAGGAATCCTGCATTTCACACATAAATCTTTTCCCACTCCAAACCACCACAGCGCTCAACGTTAATGGGTTTTTCTGGACATAAACACAGTGTAAGTTTAAGTGCCAATATGTTGAAGACTAGTCAACAAGTTGAGAGTGCAAAAGCCTACCCGAACTCATAGCCCATTTTGGCCATTAGCATGGAGCCAATCCCCCTGGTGTGTGCCTCCCATTCTCCCAGGGGGATTCCATCCCCCGACGGTCTCCAGGCGATGCGGGGAAAATCTCCCTCGTCCTCCTCCTTCTCTTCCTGCTGCTCAACTGATCTCGAGTAGCTGGTGGACGGGAGGTTGGCTTTATCTTCCTCATTGTCATAGTCGTCATCACTGGACGATGACAAAGACGGTGACGATTCCTCCCTTTGCTCTGGTGACAAATTTCATTATCAACTCTTTTGTACCCGTAGGAATAAGCAATGGGACCTGTAACTCAGGTTCCTTAGTCATTCAGATACTTTCCCAAGCACCAAGCTTGCCCCTTTAGAAATTTCACAAAATATTTCTGGGCATGCTAGGAGCTGTTTCTTTGCACAAATTATGATTTGGACAATTTGCCCGAGTGCAACTGCATACTCTGCACAAGCACACAAAAGAAAATTGCGTCATTTTGCTTCTACACAGTTCATTAAACTTTAAACAAAGATGGTAAAGTTGACACTTGACAACAGTAAATAAAAACACTGTGGTTAAATCCTCAAAATAGCGGCTAATTACATATATTGGCACACAACTGTGACTGCAATACTTTCTAAACAAATAATTGTTGTATAATTGTAGTATTCAAAAAACTAGACACTGAATTGCAAATAGTGATTATACAAACAAATCCCTCATTTCTTTACTATTTCTTAAGCAAACAACAAAAACAAAAGCTCTCTATTCTTTACCCTAAAATATGTCAACATTCACTGCACGCATTATATTTAAACGATAAAAATAGACTTTTAACGTTATTTCAGAACAGTTAACCTCGAAATGCTTCTTGTAATGAACACTTTCTCACCTGATGGGAGTATACTTTCTATGTCAAGTGTTTCTGTAGTACCATACGACTCAAACTGCACTGCTACTTGGTGTTTATCCTGGTCTATGTGCTGAATGGAGGCTGGGTACCAGATACCATCACTGTATCTGGCTAGGCACGGGGCTTCTAGCTTCACTAAACTGTCAAGAGGTTTGATGAAAATATTTCAAAAAAGTTGATTTGTCCAAAAATGTGCAGAAAACTGAGATGTCAGATAACCTCAGCAACATTAAGTCATTCAAGTCACTACACTGACTTAATGGAAAGACGGCTTTTTTAAGCAGCAAAAAAAAAAACAATATTGGTGCCGTTACAAGAATATTTTCAACACAAAAATAAGAACCAGAAAGTGAAAATCTGAATGAAATATTTACGTTCTTGTTGGCATGAAGAAAATCAAATATGGTATTGCTTTTCTAACAATCCACTGAGAAAACTGTGAGCTCTGTGGAAAGCAACATTGAAAATTCCACAGGAAAATGCAAATGATAGAGCAGCAACCAGTGAAAAACGAGCGGAGCAATGCCACTCAAACAGAGCAGAAAACAATGTGTGGAACAGCTAGGATGCTGACTGCAGAATGAGATGTTTGTTGAACAAGGCTCGCTCTTCTGTGTTTCTTTGCTAGAAATACTCACCTAAAGTCTGGCTCTTTGAAGGCATGCAACTCGGACAGCTTTACAACATATCCATGGGAAAACCTGCAGACATTTTTCAAGATCAAATAGACAATAATGTTGTTTGAGAAACTTGCAGCACACTTTCTTCTTTTCTAAACTTTGAACTTGGTTAGGAAAGACATTCAAACAAGTGTCAGTGATGATCTCTGTGCTGAAGCAGTATGGCTCATGGCAAATCACCACCAGCAACTTCTTTGCAACTAATGTATTTTGAACCCAAAGGGGATCTCAGCATAGGGGTTAGGGCTGTGCCAAATATCCGAATACTCAATAGATCATCAAATATTCGAATATTACTTTCGAATTTGAATATTCGAATGCAAAATTCATGAAAAGGAAAGAAAATTTTCTTTTGTTTTTAAATGAGAAAATTGCATAAGGAGGTTTGTTTCAAGCAGATTCAAATGAAAAGTGACTGAAATCTTACAATGATTCAAAACGTAAATTATTCCTTAAACAATTTAAAAGGAACAGCCGTGGTTACGCCGAGACAACGCGCCGACGCGGTGCTTAAATCTATTCGTTTCGACGAATAAATCTTATCGATTTCAAGCAGAAACGAAGTTTTAATGAGGCAAAATTCCCCAATTTTGTGGTACACTTTTCTCAGAATGTATAGGATGAAATATCTTGAGCAGCATATTTTTAGAAAGGGTGTACCCTGACTTAAAATATCACAAGAAAACAAAGTGGTAGACAGGAACATATGTTTTATTAGAGATAATTCAATTTAATTTCTGCTTTGATATTGTGCAGGCTGTAACACGCATTGAACCAATGCGTAAATGGTCCGTGGTCCAACAAGTAGCTGTCTGCTTTTATAATCTCCGAATAAATGTTACATTACAACACACGCCACTCTGAGCTCAGCCTATTTACCTGTATGGCCAAATAATGAGATTCACAGATCAGTTCAAAACTTTGAAGGAAATTCACATATTATAATTATGCGATGATAACATTGTGCTCTCATTACATATGTGCCTACGGTTAGCTGATCAGCTAAATTTTTAATACCATCATTCATTCTGTGAATTAAAGCCCGCTAATTAAGCAGCTGGTAAACAACCAATGACATTTCTGCAGCTTGAAGGCCATTTCCTGTTCTCACATGATAAGATAATGCATTAAGTCTTTTGATTACCTACCTACAATCCTCTGTTGTGAATCGGCAGGTTCCTTCCAGAAAGTAGGGACACGGCCTCATGGATTTGGAGGTAGGGTTGCAGAACAAAACCCTGAGTGAAGCCTGCAGTAGCAAACAAGAAATGCCACAGGAACGTAGTCGAGACTGTCACAGGACCAGACATGAAACCATTCAACAAATAGCAGGGAGGAGAATATAAAGCCTTTGTCAGAATGCTGTTTCAACAACTAGGCCTGAGCTTCAACTGAATAAAGACATGTGGGCTGATGCTGGCAAGAGATATAGCCATAGCTCTGACATCCTAAGCAATATGACTTAACCCATGCCCGCATGTACCTCTTCCTTGAGACTGTCCCTAGGCTCAACACACAGGACTACAGCATTGTGTCGTTGCCTGCCGCCCCACTCCTCCATGTAATCCACGCTGCACTTGGTGCCGCATATATCGTCCTCCTCTTCGCCTCCACTGTCATCTTCACCCACCTCCGCATTGGTTATCTCTTTGGACCACTGAGAGATGGATCCCGTGGAGGATGATGCATTCGACGAGTGGGGTGGGGCAACTGTTTCTTCCTCATCAGCAAGAGCTGCCTGAAACACACAGGGTGCCGAAGCAAATGGTGTCACATGTAATAACCTCAAATGGTTCATGCCAGCAAAAAAATGTGTAGTTCATTACATGCATGAAATAATAAATGATAATCCTGTGAATTCAATTGTCTCTATGCACTCTACAAGGTGTCCACATTAAAAGTATACCAAGATAAAAATTACATTAAAATGTAAGATGTGCACTGACAGGAATAGTGGCCATGTAGAGGGCACAGCACATTAAACTTATGAGGTAAAGCGTGAGGTCAAATACAGACGGTTTAGAAACAGTTGAACGGTTGGTGTTAATCCCCCTTCATTCCGTTCGTCTTTTGGTGTTGGACAGTTCAACGGTTTGAAAAGAACCGTCTGTCATGGACTGTCTAGCTTCACGAGCAACCCTGACAACAATGGAGTTTGTGGCTTACACAGCCATGGTTGTGAACAAAAGATCCTACTCAAGGAGAACTTCACTGACCCCGGTCAGCCTTCCTGGACTGGCCGCGCGGATTAGTGGTTAACACCTTGTGATAGGAAGACGCGAAATCAACTGCATTCCAGGCTACAGACATTCATCTAGCTTCAGATACGTTTTGAGTGGGTATTTCATGACAAAAAGGCATCGCCCCAAGATAATTGTTCGTGTTTAAGCGTTTTTTAAACTGGAAAATAAATGCGTTTATATGGGAGTGACGGGGAATGCCAAACACGGTTGCCTCATTTTACTACCTAATCTATCGTCTATGAAAGGAAATATTCACATAGACGCAATATGAATTTATTTGGAACTTCTGTCACGTGTATCATATTCTTAGAAGGTAATAAAAAAAATGTCAAACTCCGCATCAAATAGTGCTGCAAGTATGTGTCAAGGTGTGCTGAAGCACAGCATGCACCGAACTGCTTGGCCAAATTTTCATCCAGGGATGCCTTGGATCGAGCGCGAGTCCTACGGTGATGGGCATCCAACCAAAATTCGTTTTGCACTCCATTTATGAGACCATTGGCCTAATACGGAACGTCATTACTTAATATGGAACGTAATGGCGTGGCTTTCGGAGATTGACAAATAAAATAATAATCTGAATATACATGAGCACGATTAGATGTAGTGAGAATTTAGAAATATTGGGCAGCGACAATGCCGTACGTTGTGTGTTCTTGGTTGATCTCTGAGTGATGCTCACCACATGCTTTTTACAACCATCTCATGATGCGGGCCGTTGTAAGTTTCAGTATATTCACGCACGTGTGGAGCACGCCGTTCAACTCATTACCCATTTTCGTTGTATTTTTGTATGTATTTTCGCGTGCCATCAATGAAATGCCTTATTAAAGCCGTACATCCGAGCCGAACAGTTTGATTCGGTTCAAAAGTGCCTTGTTTGACAATTTTTGCCTCGGTTCGCTGGTTCGCCTGCAGCACTAGATTAAATTGTGCATTTAAGTTTAATAAGTAAAGTCAAACACCAGAGATTAGTATAAAACCCGACGTGTTTTCTTTTCCAACATGAATTTTATGCAGCCACAAAGTATACAAAGAGAACGAAAGAATCGAAAAGAGTACAAAACATATTGCAAAGTGTACACATGTACTATTAACTTCAAGAAAAAACACGTATCCTTAAATCCGGCAGGTGCAGCCGCGAAGTAGAAAGCGCATAGTTCGCGTACGTGTCTTCCTCGATCCTACACGTGAAACCTGCGAGTGCGCAATGCTGAGTCCAAGCTTGTGCATACGGCCAACAAAAGAGGTTTTATATATAACTTCATGTTGGCGAACAGAACGCTACGTCAAGTATGATTCAGGTAAATACTATTTCGAGTTAGTATATTCGATTCTGCAGATATACAGTTAGGTGTGTATTTAACTCACGATACCGAGACAAAATATTAAGATTACTGGGTATTGAGACCTGAAAAGACTGGGTCTGGAAACCGACAGCGCAACACAACTACTCCATACACGTGTTTTATCAGGAAGTTAAAACAGTCTGCCGATCTAAATCCTGCTGTGGAGCTGCAAAGTAAAGAGCTATTGTTATGACTCATCCACCAGACCGCAGAAGTCTATGATGCCGTAATGCGATGAACTGTCCATTGTTTACTGGAAGCTGCAGAGTGCACGACGTACTCGACCGCAACGGTTTGGCCAGCCTCGCTGAAGCGTTCATCTGTTCTATGTTGACCGTCCATGAGGCTTACCGTTTACAAAGCGTTGAACGCTTTCAAAAGCGTTTGTATTTTGACCTCACGCCTAAGTAGCAACAACAAAGTAGATTAGATTGATTTAGATACATTCCTTGTTTTCAAGAAAGTGTTCTTAAAGCAAAGGCACTCGGTATTCTGCACATTTGCACGGTGGAGCCTTATTCATCAAATATGCAAACTTGTCACAGTGCCAATTTCAGCACCCTTAACATCGGTTTAGTTTGTTTACTCATCTGTGTCAATAACATCACAAGCTGCACACCATTGTAAAGAGGATATTCTAAAGTTTTTTCTCTATCCCATATATAAAGTAGTTTTGCCATTACAGTAATTTTATCTCTTTATACCTTTTAGTGTGGACACCCTGTATATTTAGCTAAAACCAAAGCAAGTTGCCTCACTAAACAAAACAAAAACACAAACAGGGAAGTTTTAAAACAAAGAAAGAGAGACAAAGCATCAAAGGTTAAATAACTAACACTGAAGAATTCATCACAGGATTTCAAACCTGAAATGCAGCATATTCCTCCTCAAACTTGCCCGAGGAGGAACCTGAGGCTGACGAGTGCCCCTGCTGCACCTGTGCATCTCCTGAGGAAGACGCAGGTTTCACGAATGAGCTGCTGGTCTCAGCTGATGACGTGCCATCCACGAGGCTCAGCAGTTTGCTCTTCTTGAGTGACAGAAGGCTCTCTATCCAGGAGCAAAAGGTGACAAAGCATGCAAGTAATCGTAGGGACCTACTGGCAAAGGGGTGGAACATGACTTTGTATCTAACCACTGCCACAAACTAATGTCTCCAACCTAAGGGACACAGAATCCAAGAGTACCATGGGCGCAAAGTAAGGATACAAAACCTATGGCCGCATACTCAAAAAACAGTCAACAGTGGTTGCTAAGAATCGTATGTACGATAAAGTCACGTTGGGTCACATAATACTGAGAACTTTGATTTAACATTCAAAGAATCAAATCTAACAGGATTCAAGACCAGGGTACTTCAAGCCATCTCAATTCTTTGTTTTACTCCTGATCTAAGTCACCATATAATTTACAAGGAGGTAGGTTTCCAAGTTTACAGAAAAACATGTCTTTTTGAAAAGCGCCGACAGTGAAAGGAGACCATGGCATGTTGACTTGTACACTTGATTCACCTTCAGGACTCCTTCAGGTAAGTTTACCTTCGGTCAGTTGAATAACCTGCTGCAAATCCTCTCGGAGTTGAAGCAGCTCTGTTTGTCCCTCGGCTCCTGCACTCAGCAGTACTGTCTCCACCTGCTGAAGCTGAAAGGATGTCGACCAAGTATGACAACATATTCATTCATGACATGCAGAGATACACAGGTATTGGTGTTCCTTATCAGTAGCACCTTGTTCCTATAACAACCAAAGCCTACTTTTAAGAAACAAATCACCTCGAGAAGTTGGTGGTAATGTCCTCTTTCATATGGAAAAGATTGCGTTTGTGAAGAGGACCGGGACTTTGGTTTTTGAGGGAAATTATGGGGTAAAACCACAACATAGGTGACGCGACGAAGAGCTGTGAATGAAGACGAATGAGTCAGGTAACCAGACTTAAAACAAAACGGCATGCTCCAACTAAGCAGTTATCATTTGCCAAACGCACATAAAAAAACTGTGTGGGTTTTTTCGCTTAAATATATTGTCAACATTTACCTAAACTAGAGCCAGGTCTACTAGGATCAAGGAATGGATGCTCATGGTCTTAATGTCAAATATTTGGGAAAAAAAGACCTTTTTCCTTTATTGTAGGAACAGAGTGCTAATGACGAGGAATACATATTGACATATTGCACTGAACAATTTGTGTTGCACTAACATGAGTTACCAAGGCCCGAGTTATGGCTAGCAGTAAACGCACATCACAACTTGGAGATTGTCCTTGTATTTGGAGAAGTCCCTTTATTCAAGGGCAAAATCAGTCCCCAGAAAGAGAGAATGTGCTCTACACGGGGACAATTTTTTTAAGCAGGTTTGGTGATCTTACCACTTCTCTAGGGATCCTTTAATGCCTTAAATTGATTCAGCCAAAAAAAAAACACCCAAGGCTGCTGTTTAAAAAAAATCTACTATTTACTTCTACTAGGATTACAAGCAGGAGTCCGCAAAGGCACCTTAAGGGTGACGAAAAGACCATATCAAAACAATTTTCTGAAAATCAGTTCTTGATGATATGGGCCTAACGTTAATTAATCAAGTGACATGGCAGTGTGCCATGGGCACAAAGTTTGCAGAAACAACTTATTTAGGTGCTAAATGAACTAAACGAAAAATATGGGAGAAAAAATTGATATTAGCATGTGGATATTTTTACCTAAGCTCACTTGGAAAAAAATGTCTCCTTCTAACTTGAGGAGGCGTTTTCTCTTTCAGGAGACTGGTTTTGTCCCCAAATAAAAAAGGGACTTCTCCGAATACAGGGACAGTCCCTAATGGCTAAATTGTGATGTGCGCCACATGTCTGTATGACAATGTCAATTAAGTTGTGAGAAACATGAACCCGCCTACCTGCTGTTTGTATGCTGAAATTGATGTCTGCAATGTTTCTTCATCCATGAGGGTGTAATGAATTTGTGAATTGTGATGTGTGTTTACTTTAAAATTAATTATTTGAGTTAAGTAAAGCCCACAACTCATGCACACTCCTCTGCACTTCAGTTGACGACAGCTTTCGCATGGTGCCTTTGCCTTGGAAATTGTAATGTTAATAAAACGCAGTAAGTCAGATAACACGTTCTTTTCGCTTGTTGATCAAATCATTCCTCCCATAAGCAGAAAAAGGGTTCTGGTTTTCAGGTTGCAGGACAGTAAGTAAACTGCTATGCAACAGTGATAAATACCCGAACTTCAAAAAATCAGGAAAAATGCTCACGAGTTTCTCAGGCGTTTGACACGTACGTCAAATTAAAGCCCAGTTTATGATTTTCATTTTCTTTTCAAATCTCCGTTAATTAACTGATGACTTCTGAAGACATTTATTTCTACGGAAGGTCACCCCTAAAATGGAGTGTTGAAGCCCCTCGCTATTTTGAAATATCGATGCCTACACTTCTCGAAAAATAGACCATTCCAGCCACTAAGTTCTTCCTTATCTCACTCAGATGCAAGTTGGTATTCTCTTTGCCCACCTATTTTTTTTTCTACAAATCTTCAAGTTGATGGGCCACAAAATTTTGTATTTCGTAAAGAATTTGAGTGCATACAAATTATGATTGGCCCGCGCAAACGGTTTTCGGCCTATTTACTGGCCTGCATTATTAAGTAAACCCAAGTTTTTACAATTTCCCCGAAAACGTGTAAAACAGAGGGAAAAGAGGTTCCACGATCGGTTTGACGTGAATAATTGGAAACGGTTGTCTCTCATCCAGGTTATGGGCCTATGACCTTGAGTAGGGCTGATAGCCTGCATAACTGTGTAATTTGGCCATTAAGCTAACGTCTGTGAATTTCTAACTTTTTCAACTGCTGGAACTAATCGCTTGTGGCTGCAAACCAGGGTTGATTTCTGTTGATTAGGGTTAGGTTTGGCCAAATATAGGTTCGAAATTCGCACACAGGGTTTGCCCTTGACCGGGTGGGGGACGCAGTACAATACTCGTGTTTAGAAACTCAGACTCTATGCTGGACCAATAAGACCTTCGAGTTTCAAAAATTGGGCAAGCAGCCCATCACTCACCTGTCTTGTAATAGTAATACCACATTACAAAAATATTTGAATTGGCCAAAAGTTTTGCAGGCAAACCAGTGGTTGTTCAAGTCCCCCTCCATCAGACTTGAACGTGCCGTGGAGCTGAAATTGCTCAAGTTACTACATGGCACTAACTTGGGGGAAAAAGAGTTTCATCTATAATTATAATTTTTAGAATAAAATAAAAGATTCGTCATTAAAAACATTACACGTGCATGAGAAAGGATGCAAGGGAGGAAACGAGACAAGCCCCTAAAAGCCCCGGCCGCCGAGTCGGCTATACGTCGCTCACCTAGACTAACAGCCTCTCCTTACAGCATTTTTTAATGCACGCATTAATATGGGCAAGTTCCCGGACCACGTCTGGACACCCATCTATACACGCATGAACTCTTTCATAAAATCATGTTAATGACACACCATTTTTTTCTCCGGGGGGGTGAAAGGGCGTTTTCTGCCGTTGTCTTTAGTTGCACAAAAGGACAGCCGAAGGTTGAATCAGGACTTCGATAGTTCTGCTAAATAACATGTGACGTTACATGGTGGATCGGAGCAGGGGTGCCCAATGTAACAAACGGTCTTTGGTTTATGTTGCAAGTAAGGAACTTGCAGAGAATGTATCTTCGTGGACACTATCTAGAATAAAAGCAGCTCTTCGCAGGAGACACTGGCATGATGCACGCTTGCATTGTTCAAACTAATAGGTGCAAGAATTATAAGGTGATAATGTAAGGTAAATTTCTGGAGGCAATCTTAGGGTCGGACGTAATAGGTGGGTCATCTGGAAGCCACGGACAATAGGGAACCCTTTCTATGTGGTGACGGCCTTTGTACTGTGGAAATTTCCAGGATGGCCGCTATAAACAAAGACGTCCGCATGTCGACGGGTATATATTTAAAATAAGAATGTCTCATTTAATACTTTGCCACTGGAAATATAGGTCGAGCCACTGAAATCAACTTTCTGGGTCATTTTAGAAGCCACAATGTTAAGAAAAACCCACGGCCTCCATGTTACTATCGCTAACGTATAGATCCAAGTTGGCAATGACCATGAACTGACAAAGTGTAGTCACTGAAATCGAGATCCTATGTTGTTGAGAGGTCAAAAAATATAGGGGAAAAATTGTTTTGATGACCATTTTATCCAAAGTTGCTGCCACACATACTTCGAGGGCATATGGAAACATTTTTATTTTAATTCATGTACCATACCTATACTCAAAAAATTATGTTCAAATCAATCCCCCAAAACGTTAAACGAAATTACAAAACACACCTGACTATTGGACTGGTCAGTGAATTAAACTGCAGAAAGTTACACATTTCTTTAAATCCAGTCGAAGCCCATTTTCTCCAACTGTATGAGCAGACATTTTTTAGAAATATTGCCGGAGAGGAGCTCGTAAAGAGTTTGTTTTCAAGTTAACAACTGCCGCAACTTCATAGAAACATGGAAGGACTGCGTAGCATCGTGATCAGAATATTGGCAAGAATATATTATAAAATAAAATCAGTGCTCTGAAACATGTAATTGCCGAGCTTTCGGTAACCGAGTACCTTCTTCGGGGCAAGCAGATTCAGTTTAGAAACTGCTTGCCCTGCAGAACTTAATCTGCTTGCCCTGAAGAAGGTTCTCATGTCGCAACTTCATTCATGTAACTATACAAACTTTTCAAGTTCAGTACAAGAAGTAATCTCTGTCCATGTCGCTGTAGAAACAACTCATTCATTTTTAGTATACTGCAGTTATAAGGCGAGACAGTTTCCATAATACAACGTCTACTGTGCAGTCCAAATTGAAATGTTAATTGCTTTCTTTCGATCCCAAACAATTAATAATAACATCACAAACAGAACACGTAAACAAGCTATGGGCCTATATCATTGCAGGTCATCGAAGTAGCCCTACCCTAATTCACATACATGTTTACAGTTTTCCAGAGTGGACTATGTGCGGCAAATACGGCAATATCAAGTCACTTCCACCCCGCCTTCGGTAAAACTTCAAAGGATTTGGCCGGATCACGGCCAGATAAACTTTGTAGCCAGAATAATACTATAGTAGCTGCATCAGAGTATGGCTGTTGATGAGCTGGCTGGACAATGAGCTTGCGCGTGCCTGCCTTCAGCGAAGACGGAGGCGTCTGTCGATTGATATTCACTTTAATGGCGGGACTTAGAAAGTTCTAAGTGGCAACCCCCCCCCGAAGGGTGATCCATTGCTTACCCGCCACCCTGAGTATCCTTTTTATTTGTTACACCCGGTTTCGGTGCTTTCGTTTCTTTTGTACCGTTTGTATGGACAAAACGATGCTGTTCCCAGCATCAGTAAAATTGGACGGACGTAAGAGTCAACGAACTTAGTCACATTGCCAAAAAATATCGCATGTTGCTCCCTTATCCTTACTCTCTGTGAATTCTTATAAACTTTTATTATGCTATAAACCTCAGACAAATTGGTGAAGTGAAACTTCATTCCTGTCAGCCGGGAATGGTTTTAAAATGGGATGTTCGTTATGGCCTTTGTAACAATGCGGGTATGTCATGCTCTTGGGGGACTTTCAGACATTTCAACATTAATACCCAGCTGTTTGTTTCTGACGAATTGGTGACAGAAGTAATTGCAAGAGGTGTGTTTTTCTATTACAAAACTTCGAAGTCATGGTGCCGACTTGTTCAGAAATTAAGCAATTGTCCCATAACACGGTGCTCGTTATCGGATGGAAAGTATACGTGGTTTTGCACTAGGATTCTTGTTCCAGTGTAACCCTATATATTTTGACAGCTTGGGTAGAAAATGCCAAAACTGTGCTTAAACGGGCGGAAAAATAAGTGAATGGGAAATTTAACTGTATAAAAGTAACTTAGGCACATTCAGCCAAGGACCCTCTTTTCTGAAAAACATTTTTTCGACTTCTTTCTCCTCTTCAGTTTCTGAGCGAGGCTTACTCTAAAACTGTGGCAAGCCTCACAGCGCTCAAAAACCATATCCCCGTTCATACGCTATATACTTATATCAAGTGTAAAACTTCTTGACGATTTACTGTATGTTGTCCTCACAGGTGGTAAGGTGTTACTTTCTCTGAATCGGAGTATTGCCCCTAGTTGATCCAGTAGCATGGTCCCGCATAAAGAAAAGGCAAGCAAAACCTCTCAAGATAACTCTCATCGTGTTTGAATTTGACAACACTTTCGGTTTCAATGCGACTGTGCTGGTTTTTTTTTCATGACAAAGTTAAGGACAGCAACATTGTACATCGCATGACCTTCGCCAACGATTTCCAATTAAAGGGCCTTCCACAAATATAGCTGCAGGGAGAAGACGAAATTTATCCAGTAATGGCAGAGTTCATAACTTTCACACATGCCGGTTCGTAGTTAGTCAAATCATGGTGATCTCAAGTGATGATAAAATGAAACGAGTAAAGTCGGAGTGGTCATGGCTTCCACATTAGTGACCACGCATGTGCAAGGGCGTTACAGGGGAGCCTAAGTTCTCGGATACCCCTCCCCACGTTTCATAATTTCCACAGTCTTCGGGTTTGTGGAAATATTATCTATGACAGTTGCACTCGCGTCCAAGATATCTTCATCCCCTACCCGCACTCCTTTCTAAACTCAAGTCTCGATATTTCAGAAGAAGTGATAACTGTTCACACCTCATCCAGAAAGTTTATCCTCCGAGAAGAGTTTTAAATCCTTTTTCGTAGATGCCGTGTCCACAGAGAAAGTCGGCTTAGTGGTTTCAAGGTGTGAACGATCATTACGGTGGCACGTGTTGGTCTGGGGTCTAGCGGCAAAATGGTGAGTTCTTTTAAAACGGGAACAAGAAAAGTTATCACCGGTTTTAAGGGCCTTGTATCGACACTGTTTAAGGGTGAAGATGCACTTTCCAGAGCAAACATTGCTATTTTTGGAAGATTTCCTGTTGAAAACCTAAAACATTTTCAGGGTTGCATAAATCAAAGGACAAATATGTCTGTTTTGAACAAACCCTCTTTTAGCAACTTCCATTTTTCTTTTCTTGATGTAGTATTTCAAAGGTTAAAAAGTGACGATAGAGTAGCCTCATGTCATAGTGACTAGCCGTATTGAACAAGGCAATTATACGGATACAAATTATACGGATAATATTTCCAAGCAATGCCATCGGCAGGCGACAGGGCAATGCGAAGTTGGGTATCTGGCAAAGGAGGCGGGGAGGGGGCATTGTCCCTCTTCGTACTGGCGTCGAAATGGGACAAGTGGGCACTTTTCCCCGAAAAAGGGAAAGATAAAAAGAATTTTTTTTTTAAAGAAATGAAAAAAGGAAAGGGTACGAATCACCCCCCTCGCTTGAAAATACCTTAGAATTTGACCCGGAAGTTCCATGGTTAACTGTCTATCCACCTCCTGTCAAGGCCCATGCCCCACCCCAATCTTCTTTAGAAGAGAAGTGCATATCGTTACATATGAAACAACTGAACAGTCGTTTCCAAACCAAACCCTCCCTTGTTCCAATGTACTCAACACCTGCATCCCTTAAAATCATGATATCCCACCCCAAATGTTTGGACTCCCTCGAAAATCAAAAATGATGAGTCACGTTCAACTTTTGAAGGCTTTTCCATCTCCCCTGAATATCTTCTACTAACTATTAAACCTGATAATAAAACAAAATGAATCGACAAAAAAGAAAACAATAGAGAGTAGTCCCCTGGGGAAAACCGACATTGCCACTAGATCTTGTGTTAGTCACATTCAACATGAAACTTAGCGATCTCAAATTTTACTGTTTGCCTATAATTGATGCTAAAATCTCATAGCAAAGTGCTGTTTCAAGCGCCACAAATCTCAATAAGATAGCATTTGCACTGATGCCATAGGCTGTTCTGTATAGCTGAACAGAGTAAATAAAAAAGGCAAGTCCTAAACTTTTACGGAAGCTATTTGAAAACACGCAGGGCGGTATGGTAGTATTACTGACCCATGTGATTCCTGTCATGTTGGGTTAGGAGGTTACAATGGAGATGAGTACCCTACACTCTACAATTATTTATGGCACTAAGGCTGTTTGCGCTTATCATGACTCATACAATATCAAATTCGACAGAGACAGCCAGACACGACAGATAAGGCCAGGGGCAGATAAAGGATTTTCAAAAAGGGTGGGGCGTGATTCCACATTTTCCAAAAGGTAGGGGGCGTGAACAAAAGCAGTAATGGTGAAATGCCTGTACGGCGTGGTGTCCAGAGCCATTTTGGATTCTAGGCACTTCTGTGGTACAATGTCAGGTAGAGTGACACCTTCTCCCTCCCTCTTTTTCCTTTCTTTTTATTTAGATTTATTTTTGGTAAAAACGGGGGGGGGGGGGCATACCCCCATGCCCCCGCCCTTATCAGTGGCGTAACCACGGGGGGCCTGGGGGCACGTGCCCACCCCCACAAATTTGGGGTTCCCCCCCAAAAAAAAACACGGATGAGTGGATATTAAACATGGCTAACAAAAAACTTGCCCCCCAAAACCACACCACTGAAAGTTGTTCCCCCCCCCCATAAGATGCTGGTGCCCCCTTTGTACCCCCCCACCCCCCCCTAGTAAAATCCTAGCGTCACCACTGCCCTGGATCGGCCCCAGAAAGCACGCCTGGACGCATGCTGGACAGACATGAGAGATTGAGACAAGTGAGAGAAGAGATTTTATGTATCTTTTTTATCAAGATTTTATCGAACTTTTGTTTCTTGTCCCAATTACGGGGTTCTGAAACAAACGCTTAATAACCGTTCGGTTTCTGTAGTGCCACTGTTATTGCCAGGGAGGGTTACACCAACAAGAATTTCAACAAAACGATAACAACACGAACAGAATTTCAACAAATAAAAATTAAGTCTTCAAATTTCCAAAAAGAAGTTCAATAACTACATGATATAAGAAGTGAATTGCAGGTTAACAGAAAGTAAAAGACATGGAAGAACTGCGATTAACACAAGAGTGATTTTTAAGCGTTATCTAATCATTTGCTTCGCATTTTTCTCTTGCGTTTCCGTATACTGCAAAGCAAAAACTGTGTTCAAAGAATAAGCACTTTTCTAAACAGTTAATTGCTAGTTTGGAAACATAATGATTCACTTCACAGGTTTAGAGTAATGATGAATAGTGGTTTGCCATTGAACGTTTAGGACTTGGAAGAGCTTCTAAGCATGTTTACAAAGTGTTAGCAAGATTGGGTTCAGTTGCTAAACACGTTTTTAGTGTGTCAGACTACCGTGCAGTTTTACATTCCCTACTTCACCGGACCAAACTTCTTAATTGCGTGGGAAGGTATATACCCCCACACCCCCTGCCATCTGCCTACAGACACAAAGTCCCAATAGCCTGTTGTGGGCCAACCCGCGGCACTTTTGATTCCTTTGACATGTCCGAAGTGTCTTTAACTTGACCAATCAGGCAGTCGATTGGCGGTGCGTCACTCGGACACCCGCTTCATCTTGCCGACACCGATTCAATCGTCCAACCACTCTGGCCGCAGCGCGGCAGGTTCAATATCCGCGGGCTGCAACCTGTGTCAAAGCCTGCCGGCCATAATAGCCGCACGTATATAAGACCGAGCGGGCATGCTGGATCTTGCTTCATTCGATTCTCCTACTACGTCAGAGTGAGTGATACTTTCGCAGAACATCTTCAGAACCAGAATTCGTCTTGTCCCAGTCACCTCTTCTTCGCTTGCCCGTGAGCCATGTCTTCCGCTGTGTTTCTTGAGGGGGCTGGCCGCCCGGACGTTGTTAGTAAAGCCCAGCAGCATCATGGAGAGACGACCGGTGAGCCCATAGCTCCTCTAATCCATTCCAGCGAGAGAGTTTTCGGCCTTGACAAATCAAGTAAGCAGAATCAGTTTTATTATCGAACAGTCCTTACAACTTCTCGCGCTATAAAGGTTAAGGTAGTCACGAAAATACTTCTTTTTGAAGTGTGCAACCAACTTGACAGAAATTATCGTGCCTTTATTGCTGGGGCGATTTAATCCTGTTCCTATTGCTAGGTCAAATCGTGGAGGTAGGAAGAGAAGGTTATACAAACACACATTGTATCTTGCTGTTTGGATGTTAATTTGGCATTATCTTAAAGTGTCCAAAAACATGGCATATTTTATTTGGATTAAGCAACTTATCTTTTGCAAACATTTATAGACACAACGATTTCTACACTGTGGACTGAGTACGGTGATCTATGTTATTTCTTTTCGACAAATAACACCGTTAAATAAGAACTTAATTGCAGAATGACAGAAAGTACCGGTACAGGGCGTAGAAGAGTATGCATGAAAACCTACAAACGAAAACAAAAGTGTCTGTATACTTAAACTACCATTTTGATTTACGTTTTTCCATGCTTGCCTTTCCATATAACTGCAAAGCAAAAACTTTTCTAAACACTTAATTGCTATAGCTGGTAAACATACGGACACATGCTAGAAATGATGATGAATAGTATTTTGCCATGGAATTGTTTTCAACTACTTTTTACTCCAACATTTAATCATTATCATCCAAAAACTATTTGAAATGTTTGTTCCCTCCACTCTAGCTCGTGCACCTTCGATCACCCCAACTACCATCACCAACCAGGTTCACCGAGTCACGGCAGAGGCTGCAACCGTCCATTCTCAGTCTGCAACTCGCTCGGCTAAGCGGCCCGCTGGCAGTGGTCGCCGCCGCGCCCGCACCAATTACACTCCGGAGCAGCTTAGTGGACTTGAAGCGCTCTTCGAAGAGACACAGTACCCGGGCATCGATGAGAGGGAGAGACTTGCTGATTCTGTGGATCTCTCTGAGGCGCGGGTTCAAGTAAGTTTCGTGATTAGAATTACAAGGAAAAATATTCCACAACAAGGGACGTTTATGGTATTTTCACATGACTTTCAAATTCTTACTTCTGTGCGTGTTTTGCAAGCTCAGTCACTTCATTTTTTGACAAGCCCTTGTTTGATTGTGAAGGTATGACTTAAAAGAGAAGTGGCAATTATTTATGTCAAACGCTAAGAAATGCAGTTTGCCGTTTAAAAAAAGCGTTGTTAGAAAGAGAAGATGAATGCTGCCAAGCTTTCACCTATAAAAAGTCAACTTCTAAATTTGTTTGTTTTCTTTTCTTTGTTGATTGGTACGTGTTATTCATAATCCTATTTTGTCTTTATCAGGTTTGGTTTCAGAACCGAAGAGCTAGACTTCGCCGAAAAGAACGCGATTCCCAAGGCAGTGCTTCGTCCCCGGAATCGGCCTCAACAAAAGCCTCCGTCACCCCGATCAGACCAGTCAAAACCGCCAAGAATTCTAGCAGCAGGCCGTCAACCTCTTCGAGTGTTCAGAGCTCCTCCGGCTCGGTGTCCCCGCCAGCCACTTCCAAGGCTGTGGGTCACTCCTCGCACGTGTCGCCATCTCGGTACCTAGGCGCCTGCGCTCAGTCTTGCTACGTTCCCTCGACTCACTCCGGCGGACATCTCATCCAGTCTGGTGCCCAATACCTCAACGGGGCTTCCCGTGGCTACTACCCGTGGACAGCGTTGAGTGCCTTCCAGGCAGCACCATCCAGTTACCCTTATGGGTACATCTATCCCGCGGCCAGACCTTTCTACTTCGACTACACCCTGCCTCCGTCTGCCTCTTTGCCGATGACATCGATCCATGAGGTCACCGCTGGACTTGACTCATCTGCTGCCGTGACTTCGTTTTCCGATGTACTTTAAATATGTGAAGGCTGCGAGGCGCAGCATGATCTGTAAAAAATATTAAGTGTGTAAATGAAAGCACCAACTTTGAACTGTACATAGTTTCATAGCATTAAACGAATGAGCCTGGAAGATTTACAGTTTTGGAAAAATGTTCATATACTTCATTTACATGTCCAAAAAGTCTAAAAAAGAAAAAACTTAACCCTCAAGCTCCCCCAAATTACAACCTGCATAACGTGGCTTGTTTCAATGGGGTTTTATTAAGTTTTATACTGACTTCTTGTATACATGTAATTATACACCTAATTTCCTTTTTGTTTTGTAATGTCAACATCAGTTAAGCGTCGTGTAGAAATGAAATAAAACGTGGAAGACTGCTTTTAGTGAATAAGCTTTGACAGATTATTTTCCACATGTTTCGTAATTTTTTGTTTCTGCGTTTTGACTAAATTGCGAGAAAAGTGAATCAACACATCTTTCTCACTCACTTTGTCAGTCGACGTGTTTTTGTCGTATGTTAGTAATATACTTGGCATCTTTCTTTGCTGTATAGGTTGCTCGTTTCTTGGGTTTCTGATTCATTGAAGTTCTTGGAGAAGTCGCATCAATCTGCCAAGTTCAAGATTTTTCAATTACTTACCACACAAGGAAAAGATTCAGGAATAATTATTCGGATTACACAAGCAGTGGAGATTTTTCCAGAATATGTACGACGATTGAATCTGAAAACACCAAAAGGTTGTGAAAATTCAGGAGAAATGAGAATATAGATTTGCTGTTGGAGATGGACGGTTGTATAACGCGATTAATATTGCAAGGTCCTAGAGATAGACTATTTGTAAGCACGTTTGTTGCACAAGTATAACATCCTCCCCTCTGTATGGGAAACGTTTGACATCCCTTTGGAGGTTTGTGTGATGAAAAGTGCTCCCGCCTTTAATATTAATTGTCCTTGCTTTTCGGGATGGCCGAGGGCCATTTTTTGTCGTTTTTAGCGCCTACGAGTCATCCGTGATTACGATCTTGTGTGCCCTCCGTCTCCGAACGACCTGGCAGGCTAGGTGGCGTTGTAGGTGACTGGGCATTGCCGATGAGGGCGCTGTTATTACATGTTGCAGGCCCAATGACTATACCCAGCAAGAAATGAGACCGAGGGGTACCCCCTAACATGTCCAATCCCTATACACATTCCAGACTATTGTTACTTAACACATCCCCCCCCCAAGATGTCTGAAAGGAATTCCCCAGATTCCTGCGAGACAATGACCAACACAAAGCAGGGGGGGGGGGTTCTCTCCGTCTCATAATTGCTGCATATGTGTACGAATGACGGTACGAGAATTTCATTCTTCGCCCCTGACTTTTCTTTGATATTTTCACCGGGTTTCTCAAGTTGACTCTTGCACCGTACTATTCTTGGTCGTACAACTGAACAAAGGGACTGTGTGTGCAAGGAATGTGGACTATGCAGCTTGTAGGCCTACTGAGGCCTCTTCTGCGAGATGTACATGTTCATAATGGAAATACATGTACATTGAATTGTTTGTTTTAATTACATCATTTTGTCTGTGTCCCACTTACACCATTTTGCTGTCCCAGTTACCCCATGCATTCAGACAAATTGGACATAAATATTATTTAGGTCATCACATTTTTTCACATCCAATAAACTAAATTAATGACCCAAGTATGATCAGCATATAATATGAGAATATGAACAATCAGAACAAACATTGTCGTTCATGAAACAAACCATTGATCTCAAAACGGTATCCTAAGATGCGCTCCTTGTCCCACTTACCCATAACTAAATTTTAATAACAGGGAGTCACACGCTCCAATCGCAGACTGGAGGTAATCTGAGGTAATGACATCCAAAACGTCTTGGCCAGATCATTAGCATACAACAGCAAATAATCAAACTTTATGAGCAACATTTTCAAGGCGAGGTGATACAAATTCTGTGGGGGCGGGACTGTGAACGTTTCGCGACAGATACCCCTTCAAATAACAGTTGCCGAACAAACCAACAAAGTACACATTTTAACCCTCAGAAGAGGACCCCTTCCCCCAACTTCATTCGCACGCAGCGACTTGCCGCTCAAAATGGCATTTTCTAATTGTTCAACAGGCATTGAATTTGATGTAAACCGGTATATATTCAGTCTAAACATAAGCAGCCTATTGAATTGCAAAACTGTGGGGTAGGGTGGGGGTTGGGACATCGACCTCTGTATGTGTGTGTGGGGGGGGAGCATGTGACAGTTTTGCACAAGAAGACAGGTACCTATATCATCAGTTTCAATGTAATAAAAGAATATTAGTAATTTATCTGTAAATGTCGATTTGGCCTAGTCAATTTGCACCTCAACAGAGGATATAAAAAGGGAGGGGGTAGCAGAACATGTTCTTGAAACTAGGGGAGAGCCATAGAGATATCACTCTATTGGGAGAGCTTTGTGGCATGCACAATAAATACACAGGTAGAAACTGTTTCTGAGTGCATCATTTGTATTCTCAGAAAAGAAAACAAACAATAATCATCGAATAAAAAACACAATTGCCGTGGAAACCATATTTCAAGAGAGATAAAAATGACAAGTAAAACCCCAAAAGCCTCCAAATTCAAAGACATGCTAAAGTGAAAAGACATTTTGTAAGGGTAAAATCTAAATTTCAAAACGCTGCAAAAGTGGAAAACAAAATGAGGAAAGCCAAAATCCACAAATCCAAACTATATGAACGTTTAAAGTGAATGTGGCTTAGGCTAAGTGCAAAATCCGGTTGTAAAAATATTCAAACGTAAAACAAGTAAATGCAAAAGCCACAGTTCAGAAGATGCGGGAGTGTCTCTCCTTCCAACTAGGGTTGATGTAGCAAAAGAGACGTATGTATTAAGTGCTGCCAAGTTTAGCATGTTGTAGGACACAGTGACAGGCACCCGTTTTGTTGTGCGTACATGCCATACAAGACGTATCAGGTCGACAGATTTTGTTGCTTGTAGAAAAAAATAATTGATGATTTCTGGCTTCTTGGTTGTTGGGTCGAAGGCCCTGTCGTGACGTTGTCGCAGAAGCAAAATGACGCTCCTTTTCGGCTTAGGAATGAAAAAACAAACAAGCAAAACAAACAACAAAGAAACAAAACACTCCAACAACTCAACAAACAAACAAATAATAGTAACATCCCCACTGAAGAGGAATACATGTACTGATGATTTCTCTTCTCTGATCTTGACGTTAATATTGGGTCAGATTTCTGTACTCCCCGCCGATTGGATTTCATATTCCCGGGTAAGTACCTCGCCAGCTCGAGACTCGTGAATGCAGGTGGGTGTTGGGTGCTGACGCAGGACACCGGTAGAGATTCAGACTTGGAGGCATTTAGCCGTAATCTTTCAGATGGTAACGTCACACAACCGGCCCCTCCACCGAGCGAGTGAGCCGGGGTCGGAATCTGCGGTTCCTCTTGTAGGCTACTGAGCAGGATTGCCATTTTTTTAAACTTTTGCTTCTAGGTTGATTGCCGGACCCGTTTCTCCCTTGCCGAGATATGAGACGATGTTGAAGAAGTAGCGGGTCTCAACATTGACTACAGATCGACGTGGTTCGAATGGGGGCTGAGCCCCCCCCCCACCACAGTGAAAAAAATGAAACAGCAGTGGTTAAAGTTAAACCGTGCCGTTACATGCGAAGGCACTAACCCCCCCCCCCCTAAATGATCGACTGCTATTTAAGCTACTGCTCATCAGACCATCAGACGGTGGGTTCGAATCCCACTGATGACTTCTATTTTCCCAAAGCTTGCTGTCAGTCAGTAGCTATAAGAGACTCTAATTCCCCCCGCCAAATACCAACAGTGCCTTAGCCAACCGGGTAAGCTCTTCTGCTGGGACTGTCCGCGAAGTCCAGGTGAGTGCTTTAGCACAGGCTCGTGACGTATGGCCGACTCGGCGGCCAGGGCTTTAGGGGCTTGTCTCGTTTCCTCCCTTGCATGGTCGCTCGAACCCTTTTTGGGGGTTAAATGGATGGGCAGGGAGGAAGTGTGGTGGGCCGGGAACCCCGAGATCCCAGAAGAGTCCTATATGGAAGCCGGTAACTGCGATTCCTAGCGAATTTCAGGAGTCCGTGCGCCTGAATGCTTGGTCAACACCACAACTTTTAGATTTTTCCCTCACCTATTTTTTTTTTATTTCGTGAGCGCAAAACTCCCAGGGCAATTTCTGGATTGAATACATGGATATTTTTTATTTATAATCTTAATTTCTTAACTGTTCGACAATAAAACCGATTTCAACTGTGTTCGGGTCCATTTCTGCCTAGTGATCTCAATGGAAAAAAAACCCAGCGGAGTATCTGTATAGTGAATGTTTATTATTGACGGTGTAAGAGAAATGGATCAAGGGGCGACACAGTCTGGCAACACTCGCCTCCTTATTTCGTTCATGGAAAAACATTTAGTACAATTTCGCTTGCTTTCAACTGCAAAATCACTTGATATCCTCAAAAGACATGCTTGTCCCGCTTGTATTTGATTAAACTTCTTGCGTCACTATAACAGATCACGCTAGGCAGATCTGCCCCCCGCAATACAAGCACAAAACTGATCAAACAAAAGCAAAACAAACAAACAAACAAACAACCCCTATAGTTGTTTGATTTTCAACAACAGAAAATTACAGAGAATCCACTGGATGTCGAATCAGTAGAGATTTTGGTTTGACCCTAATCGCGCAGCAAAAGCTGTATACAGACTCTGTACTATCACGGCGCACTCCATTCAGTTTTGTTTTTACCGCCATTTAACCCACGTTACATTTAATTTTGGCCCGGCCGAAACTTGATGTTGTCATTTATATCTAGTGCCTCACTGGCCCTAAATTTCACATCAGTATTCGAGTTACAAAAAGGGACACGGGAAAAAGTCACCCAAGTTAGTTGCTCAAGAATATGTCTCTTTTCCAACTCAGATAGAATACCACCAAAGTTTACCTGCCATTTCTCAAAAGTTAACAAAAATCAGATACAAGTATTGACCATTCCGTGTTTGCCTAGGTGCTGTGCACGAAAACGGTATGACGAAGCACCGTCTTTGGAGTTACGATGAACTCCTGCAAAACAGTTGTGATTGCACACACACAGCACAAAGTTGGCGTATATCTTCCTTTTTCGTTAACTCGTGTACAATTTGTCTAAAATGTACCTTTTTATTCAACCGCCGGCCTTGAGAATCAAAACCTTTACTTAACGCTGGCTTGTACACTGACTAACTTATGTGAAATGGCATAAATGATGACGTGATCTTGTGATTTATAAATAAAATGTCACTTGGATAAAGATGCATGACGGGTTGTCAAAGAACATATTAGATTTTGACAATCTAAATTTCCAACATTTTATATCAATGACAGCTACAATTAAATTGTTTTCACGTTAACCCTCATAATGCACCATTCTGTTTCAATTAACCTCACTTTCAACTTTTTTTTTACTATTTTCAAAGGATGCTCTATTTAATGCCTGCTTTTTTTTTACGGTAACGAGCATTCCCTTATTCAAGGACAGCAGCTATGCTTTCCCAGTTAGGGTTGGGGCTAGGGTTAGGATAATAGGGTTGGTGTTAGAGTTAATAGGCTTAGGGTTAAGGAAAGGCTTAGGGTTACAGATAGGGTTAGGGGTAGGGTTAGGGATAGGGTAAGGGTTACAGATGGGTTAAGGGTAGGGTTAGGGTAAGGGATGGGATTAGGGATAGGGTTACGGATAGGGTTAGGGATAGGGTAAGGGATGGGGTTGTGGTTAGGGATGGGATTAGGGTTAGGGTTACAGATAGGGTTAGGTGTAGGGTTAGGGATAGCGTAAGGGCCACAGATAGGGTTAGGGTTACAAATAGGGGTAGGGTAAGGGATAGGGTAAGGGATGGGATTAGGGCTACAGATTTGGTTAGGGTTAAGGATAGGGTTAAGGTTAGGAATGGGGTAAGTGTTAGCGATGGGGTTGTGGTTAGGGTTTGATGGGATTAGGGTTAGGGTTACAGATAGGGTTAGGGGTAGGGTGAGGATAGGGTAAGGGCTACAGATCGGGTTAGGGGTAGGGTTACAGATAGGGTGAGGGGTAGGATAGGGTTAGGGTTAGGGATGGGATTAGGGTTAAGGTTACAGATAGGGTTAGGGTTGCAAATAGGGTTAGGGGTAGTGTTAGGGTTACAGATAGGTTTGGGGTAGGGTTAGGGATAGGATAAGGGTTACAGATAGGGGTAGGGTTAGGGTTAGGGTTAGGGATGGGATTAGGGATAGGGTTACAGATAGGGTTAGGGGTAGTGTTAGGGTTACAGATAGGGTTAGGGGTAGGATAGGGTTAGGGTTAGGGATGGGATTAGGGTTAGGGTTACAGATACGGTTAGGGGTAGGGTTAGGGATAGGATAAGGGTTACAGATAGGGGTAGGGTTAGGGTTAGGGATGGGATTAGGGATAGGGTTACAGATAGGGTTAGGGGTAGTGTTAGGGTTACAGATAGGGTTAGGGGTAGGGTTAGGGATAGGGTAAGGGTTAGGGTTACAGATACGGGTTAGGGGTAGGGTTAGGGTTACAGATAGGGTTAGGGGTAGGGTTAGGGTTATAGATAGGGTTAGGGGTAGGGTTAGGGATAGGGTAAGGGTTACAAATTGGGTTAGGGGTAGGGTTAGGGTTAGAGATAAGGTTAGGGGTAGGGTTAGGGTTAAGGTAAGGGTTAGGGATGGGATTAGGGATAGGATAACAGATGGGTTAGGGGTAGGGTTAGGGATAGGGTCAGGGTTACAAATCGGGTTAGGGGTAGGGTTAGGGTTACAAATAGGGTTAGGGGTAGAATAGGGTTAGGGTTACTGATGGGATTAGGGTTAGAGTTACAGATAGTGTTAGGGGTAGGGGTTAGGGATAGGGTAAGGGTTACAGATAGGGTTACGGTTAGGGTTACAGATAGGATTAAGGGCAGGGTTAGGGTTAGGGATGTCATTAGGGATAGGGTTACAGATAGGGTTAGGGGTAGGGGTAGGGATAGGGTAAGGGTTAGGGATATATACCTTTGTGGTTAGGGTTAGGGACAGTAGGGTTAGGGGTATTCTTGGCGTTAGGGGTAAAATAGTGTGAGTGTTGGTAATTGGGTTAGAGGAAGGGGTAGTTTGGGCTATATATCCACATTAACTTTTGACACAACTGAAAATACGACAACTCAAGTCATCATATTAAAAATATGTTAAAGAAATGACAGGAACAGTTCTCACTTTTCAAGCACGCAAGGAAGTTGCTGTAAAGAGGCTCGCTTGACAGGGCAAGGTATCTGGAGAACTACTAGTAAACCACGCATCAGATCCACCACACAACATAACATGCTATTCCTATTTAGCAGAACTGTTGGTGTTCCAGATTCACTCCCACCCCTGGAAAAAAATGGCCTACGTGATACTTTTCAGGTTTCAAGAGTTGTATTTCTGCGTGCGAGCTGCTTAATTTTTTTTGTGTTCCCACGGGATTTTTTTACAATAAACCATGCCATAACCTGGAGGGATCACAGAAACATTTCTGTAAATCCCCAATTTGGGACTGGTAGTTTCCAGTTAGGGTTATTTCTTTCACAAAAAGCCCCAAATTGCGGGCCTATTTGGATAGACAATCAGAGCTGGGCGAACAGTTTTACCGGTGAAAAAAAACCGAAGACAAACCTCCTCCGAGAGGCAACAGGCGGCGCTATTTCGCTTTGATTTTTCACTGCTTTCTGTGCTTGCACTGAACTAATTGAAGCCCCATTGAAGACAAGGTAAAATCGACCGCGTTTGTAGCCCCGTTACAGGCATCCGAAATCCCTCGGGCCTCTCAACCCCCCCCCCTCCAAAAAAAAAACACCAAAGTGTTCTATGGTCATTCAGCTTTCAATTGATTTTCAATTTTGGTAGGTTACTTAAGGCTTAACGGTGCTGGGAGGGTTTGCCGATAAAAATAACGCAACTAACATAAAGGCGAGAGTTTTGAAAATCTGACGTTTGAGAGGGATAAGACGAGGAGCGACTTGTAGCACTAAAGAAGTGGCGCCTCACGGTTGTTTGTCTTTATGGATTAGGGAGGGATGGGCCTGAGGGATGACGCGGCCCCGAAGAAATGTGCCAGGCCTACCCCCAGAAGGTTGATCCTAGATGGCTTGGCAGTCCATTTCTGGGTGCATTTCTGGAATTTTTTTATGGTCTTGTTTTGAGGAATCCTGGTTTTCAAGTAACTGTGAATAAATTCCAGGCTCAGTGCCACTGTGAGTTCACGACTTCACACCCACAGACATAAATTATCTAGCCCGCCACCAACGTTCAAGAAAATCACATGTCTCTCCTATGTTTAGTCTGGCTCTCTAATTGCTCGTCTGCACTGTATGTGTTTTATGTGTTTATGTAGCATAGTTACAATACTGAGGTATTTGTGGTGCAGAAAGCTTTCGTGAGGTCTTTTGTGGGACGAAATGCCCCCAAACTTCACACATCATTTTCGTGAAAAAAATACACTGTTGTGACCGTAGATCAAGACTTCTTTGTTAAGATAAATTTCAGCATGATTTCAGATATGGCAAGTAAAGACAACGCAACACAGCCAACGGCAGAACTGTTCTCAACAGCTGCCGTGCGCGCTGAACAAGGATGGAAGAAGTTTCCAATGCGGCGCGTTGGTGCTATCGGCCCAATTCCCGGACGGGCCCAAACCAGCGCAAGCACGGCTGTACCGGCTGCTGTTCTCCTAAACGAGCAAAGCCAGCAACAGGGTAAAGGATTGAGTGATGTGACCAGTGGGGCGGGCTCGGCAATGGGAGCTTTGCCGAGCTTGTTGGGTAGTTTATCAGGTCAAAATACAGTCTTGACGGGGAACAAATCTGAGGAACAGTTGTTACAGGAGCAGGTTTTTGCTGCACGTATGATGGGTGCTCCAGCAACTGTTGCTAGTGGTATTGCTGCCACCTTTCGCTCAAATAACGTTGTTAGCTCTAGCATGAATGCATTGCCCAATTGGAATACTCAGCCAAGCATGACTTCACAGAAGACATTACCTCCGGCACAACAAGCCCAGGCACATTTGATTGCTACTGCATTTTTCAATACAATAAAGCCCAAATTGTCCCAAGGAAATGAAACACCACAGGCAGCACCTCAGAGCCAACAGCCTCAGGATTTGTATCAACTGCAACAAGAACTGCAGGCACAGCTGAATAACAGGCAGCAGAAGCAACAACAGTACCTACTTCGGCCTCAACAGCATGAAGTCCCAATGCGGGTGCCACAACAGTTTTCAGGGTCAACTGCCGCACTTAATGTGTCTAGTAAAGCGCAACCGCAAAAGTGGTCCAACAGAACTCAGAGTTTAACGTCCAACAAACAAAGCGATATCAGTTCAGGGGAACTTTTGGGCAAATTACCCGGGATGTTGTCAGCCTTGGAAAGTAATGCAGGTCCGCAAATTCCAGCCATGGCACATCAACGGGAGATTCCAAGCGACCAATCAAGCAATTTGCAAAGGCAGCCAGCTGCAAACCTTACCTCAAAGTACTTCGAACTCCGTGGCCCACTGCAGAAGAATGGACCAGCTGTAGGTAGTTTGCCTGCCAGCAATTTGCCCTTGTCAATGTCATCTTTAGCAACAAGTACCGGTAGTATTACACAGCCGCAGAAACAGGGTTTGCAACTTTTGGAAAAAGCAAGAAAGCCTTTGCCCGTTGAGCTTCAGATGACTCAGTCAATGGAAGTGCTGCAGTCGCTCAAAGCAGATGGATACATAGATAGCCCAAAGAGGAAAAAAATGGCAAAGGGCTCTGGGTTTGAGGCTACAACTGACATAGTGGACAACAACAGTACCATTTGGCCAAGCACATTAGAGGGAGATTGGAACCACCCAAAACCTGTTCCAGAACCACCAAATTACGAAAACCTGAAAGGTGAAAAAACTCCCGTGGGTCGATCAAAATCCAAGAAGGCTGACAAAGTTCATGGCAAGAAAACTTCCACACCGCCACAGTCAAGTCGGTCTCAAAACGTTCTGAAAGGAGTAGATAAAGCTACAGATGGAGCACCTAAAAGCCCATGGCACGCCAGTGTAGACGCCTTTCTTCAAAGCACGAAACGGGCAACAGGGTCTGATTTAAAGACGTCATCTAAGGACCGCAGCGAAGTGCAGTCACCAGAAGTCACTACCCCAGTGCCAACAATCTCGCCCAGTCTGTTTTCTACCGCCGTGGCGACCGAGATCCCCTTCCTGACAGAGGTGGACACGGATGAGACCATCTCTTCCATCAACCGGCGGGTGGAGATGCTGAAGCAGCAGAAGGCCAAAATCCTTCAGGACCAGATGGAGGAGTTCTACAAGGAGATCAACATAACTGATGATGGGGCTGGAAAAGATGGCCCCACAGTCACACATAAGAAAACAATCAACCAGAAAGTGGTAAGAGGTTGATCAGAGCTGTATTCTTAGGATGGGGGGGGGCAGAGTAATTAAAGGTAGTCAGACAAACAAGTGTCATCACAATCAAGGTCATTGTGCCATTATCAGCTACTGATTAGACATGCCAGTACACGCACAAGTACAACAATATCACACAGTGTATATATGCAGGGGTTGAAATTAACTTCAGTTTCTGGGTGGCCAGCAGGGTCAGTGGGAAGTGCTTTGCACTGAAAATGTGGTGACCCGGGTTGAGTACATGAAATGAAATCGATCAGGGTCACCGTACATTCCCATTTGCGTCAGTCGAACTTCCCTACCAAACAGTTGATTGGCCAGCCCCGTTGTAAATGTACTTGAGGCTGCCCAAAATACGTGTACTTCTTTTTCTGGTTTCCCGACCGAGCCTAAATTTTGGCAGGACCATAAAATTGGTATTGGCACATTAGAAAAACAAATTCACAATTTTAAAATGTAAACAAAATCCAGTTGTCTTCTGTGTTTTCACAAAAACACCTCTCAAAAACATATTTCTTGTCAAAACACTTGTATAATTTATGTTTCCCTTCTCGCATTCGCAACATTTCAAAAGAAACTTCCATTATTTACAGTTTCCTGACTTGATTGCCTACCTTTTGCTAGACTTGTGCATAATTGTGTGAATTGTCCATCATTAAGAATTGTCAACTGTAGGTTATTTTACAGTGATTAAGATAAGTTTTTGTCACTTTTCGTGGCCATTTTTGGAGCTTTCGTCCTCATTCGATCAACACAAAAAATTTCTGACCTACCAACCCTATTTTAAGGCAGAACTTTTATGGGGGGGACCTAACCAATCAGAGGTATTGTCGCATCATCCGGGAATGCTGCAGGACGATTAGGCACGACGATTCATGTAGGTTTCATTAGTTTCTGTGGGAGGTAATGTTAGACTAATATTGTGAGAAAATGATACCAGGCAATGTGTCAACACCTGCATCGTTCATATGTAGGCAAAGTGATGTCTTACATGTGTGTGCGTGGGTGGGTATATGTACGTGTGCTCATTTCTGAGCTGTACACACAACTGTGCTTTGAGGAAAAAGCCTTTTCCCTCGTGGGACAAGAGCCCAGCACATACACAGGTAGTGGGCAATCATGGCCGTGTGGGCTGTGAAATTATACCGTGGACAGCAAAGCGCTGTGCGGGTGAGTTCAAACACGAGCCGTAAAATGTGATGAAAGTTTTGAAAACGTGGCAATGTTCCTCAAATGACCACTGTCCAGATGGGCCCGATGAATTTTTTGGTGGCCCCGGGCCAGCAGAGCACCATTACTTTCGACCCCTTGCATATGAGAACAGTCTCATAGTTTGTATTTCATACACACAAAAGCCAGAGTTAAAATGCCCACAGGATTTTGCTTTGGCGTTTCAATTAACCTCTACATTTTTTCTGAATTTTGGTACAAGCACAACTGCTTTTGGTCATACAAAACAAAAAGTGCTTAGAAATGGCAAATGTCCGTCTACAATTTTCTGCTCTGTTCATTTGATTGAACTGAAACCTCAGTCAATTCATTCCTTGTATTTGTATGTTCTTGTTACTTGAAACAGGCAGGGAGCCGTGACAAGGACAAAGATAAGCCCAGGCTAAACGAACACGACAAATCAAGACTGGATGACAGACGTGATAAAGACAGAGATAGGCACATTAACAGGGACAAAGAGAAGGATAAGAGAAGGGATGATGACAGGGACAGACGGACAGGAACAAGAAGTCCACCGAGAAAGCGACCATCAGATTCAAAGAGGTCCAGGTCGGAAAGTCGTCATCAAGAGCCGGAGAGAAAGCAGCAGGATCACAAGCCTGCACTGTCCCCCTCAGAGATCAAGAAACAGTAGCCTGGAGAGGACCAAGAAAGATGGGGCCAGCTCAAAGGAGTCTTCCAAGGAGATCGAGAAGAGACAAGGAAGGTACCCTTCTGGCAACTTACACGTTCCTTCAGCAGACTCTGCTGAGCGAAGAGCCAGCCTCAGTCCAGAGAGGAAACGCAAGAGACTGGATGAGAAAATGGGTGAGGTGTTCATTGACGGGAGGTGGCAGCAGTCGACTTTGAAGACGCCACCGGCCAGCACAAGAGGTGAAGACCAGCCGAACGGTGACAAGAGTAAAACCAAGGATTCCAAGGTGGATAAGATCAAAGCCAAGATGGGTAAAGATCAGGATAATAAGAAGAGGGAAGACATGGCCACGCCTTCAAAGAAAACAGAAAAAGAGGAGAAGACCACACCCATGAAGAAGACTGAAGAAAAAAACAAAGGGAAGAATACTGATACGGCAACAACAGGAAAGGGTGCCAGCACTTCAAAAGCCCCAGGTAACAAAAGTCCAGTGAAAAGTGACTCCCAGACCAATACGGCAGAAAAGACAGACGAGAAATCCGCACCCACTAAACCACCTGAAACGATGAAAGAAAAGAATGACACGCTTATCACTGCAGAAGGAAGAAAGGAACAGCAGGATGACGGACTCTCCAAAACTGAAGGGGAGAAAGAAAAGGAGATGACTGAAAGTAGGGAGAAGAAGATGGCAGGAAAGGTCCAAATAAAAAGTATTAGCAAGGCAACAGAGTTGTCTGAGTCGCCGGCTGCCTCAAAGTCTACCAAGGTGTCTGAGAGCAGTGATAAGGGATCTTCCTCCGCAGCGCAAACTTCAACGAGCAGGGTTGAGCCTTCTATCAATAAATCACTACCTCCAGCCAGTGTTAACACGTCAGAGTCGAGTCAAGTTTCGGGCACATCACCATCCGGTTCAACGGGCACATCAACTGCCAAGCAATCCACTTTGCCATCTGAAGTCGAGGAGATCAACATCAAGCGGTCAACAGGTGTATCAGCTGGCAATGGTCCGTCTACAGTGTCAGCATCTGCCACAGCAACAAGTGGGCCAGCTGTTGGCCAGAACAGCAAGAAAAGGAAAGGAGACAAAGTACCACTGACGGAGGACGTGCCAAAGAAAGTTTCTGTCATCTCACAGGATCCACCTTCAACTCTTGAAATCAAAGACAGCAGTATCCCACACCAGGTGTGTTCTATGTTTCATTTTAATAAGTCTTCCAAAAGCGAAGAATTCTTTCCTTTTTACACTTTTTATGTATATCTTTACAAATTGAGAGCACTGTACAAAGTCTTGCACTACCTTAACTGTAAATTAGAAGTAGGAGAAAAAATGCTCAAAATTCACATTTTGCATTTTAGATGAATATTGATCCAGTGACAAAGTAACCAAAATGGCGAATCAAAAAAAAAAAGAAAATTGGGCGGGTGGGGGCTCATGGATCATTGCTTACATGTACAGTCTTAAACCCTTCAGAGTTTACTTATAAATACATGTCCATGTAGTTGTTGTCTCCAGTGTATAGGCAAAATGGTGCCATCCGCAAATACGTGTATGGATGTATTAAATCCACTTCGGCTTATTTTGTGAATACCTAACGGTAGATTAGATTTGCATTGCCTTTTGCATTACCATACACTATTTAAATATGTGACCCAGCCTAACAAACCGAGTCACAAGTCGCCAGAACCAGTTAAACCCTCAACATTTTTTCACCCCCAAGATGACCATTTCTGTCATGATGCTAAACTGAGGGTAAAAAATGAATAGCTCTGACTTGTTCAGTTCCAGTGGAAACTAACAAAATGGTAAACTGGCATTGAAGACCTCATTCTGTGGGGGATTTGGTGACATATTTCCATTTGAAGCCCAAGTGGAAGCTGTTTTAATACTGTTAACTCTGGCTCAATTTCCTTTACGTTTATCAGATGGGACTTTTGGAAGCTCTAGCCATAGAGGAATACGTGCAGGACAAAGTGATGGTGGAATGGTTTTGTTATGTCTGTGGTTCCATCTGCCATTCCTGGAAGGTTGGTGAAACTTTCGATCTTGTCACTGATTGCCCTTCTGGTTTCAAGCATTAAGCAAAAACCATCAAGAAATGGTATCATAGCTTGCTTTGAGCCAATCCACAGCAGGATTTCACCCTTGAAAAACACAACAAATTGGCTTTAATTGCCTTTCGTTCCAGCCATGTGCTGTGAGACACACCACAGATTGGTGTGATCCCATACAGATTGTTGAAACTCCTTGCAGTATATTTGAACCATGTCATTTGCCATGTGATTCAAAATCATCAGGAGAACTGGGGAATATGACAAATTAGATGGGTAGATGGTGGACACAAAAAGAGACCCTTGGAACATGTACATGTATGCATGATATGGAGATAACTTTCTCGGCCTGGTAAGTAGTCCAAGGCACACATTTATATTTAGATCCCAAGAAGAAAAGTATTGGAGTAGTCAGAAGACTATTGATCTTCTTCATGTACCTACTCAGGTGTACATGGGCCACATCGGAGGTCGCAAACACACCACTAAGTACCAGAGATTGCTCCATGCGGACTGCCCAACCCTGGAAAGAGAGCTCATCTCCAAGCTGAAACTGCTGCCAAAGAAGGGAGCAGATCCCATCGCTGAGGCCACCATGGGGAGCAGCATCCTGGGACAGAGTTTCGCTCTGGCTTCAAAGTGAGTGTTTACTTTTGTATCCCTCTTACGGGGAAGATGAAGAGTTTTATATTGTCAGTTAGTTATTGTTGACGTTAGCGAATCGTTATATTTACATAGATATTCACTGCTGAAGTCCTTTCTGTTGTCACTTTTCATGTTGTTGTAGTTGAGTCTGTCACATGTTCAGCACCAGTCAGTCACGAGCCATCCAGTCTGGCATCAGTTGACAAGCTATTCTTGTGGGCTG